>NW_015115815.1:5120-27655 GCF_001443285.1 Poecilia latipinna
GTAAATGTTATTTAAAAAAAAAAAATGAAAATGCAAAGAAGAACAAAGCTTCAAAATTTGGCAAAGAAACATGCTTCTGCTGGATAAGTCACTGCATTAACTTTTATAAGTATTAAAACTCCTGATACTTGTGGTGTGCATTTCTTTTATAGCAGCTACAGCCTGAGCTCTTTTAAGGTATATCTCCATCATCTTCAAACATCTAGAGACATCCTTCAGACTAGGTGGAGAGTGTCAATAATTGGCAACTTTTAAGTTTTGACAAGTAGTCTTGATTTGATTTTAGTCTGGTCTTTGTGCCATTTTTACACATTAATATGCTTTGTTGTAGATCTTGTATGTTTGGGCTAATTTCCATATTGAAAGGTGAAGCTAAGCTTTACACTCAAGTCTGTGGTACCTGTAGTAAGTTTTATTCTGACTCTGTGTAGTATCACTGGCCTGCTAAAAGAAAGTCCCCACAGTATGAAGTGTGATTTGCAGAGTTTATTTTTACTCGACGTAAAGCTTTTGGCAAGCGGTCCGAAAAGATCAAATTTGGTATCATCGGACCATAGTCTTACTTTACACATCTCTTATTGTAGTCTACATAGCTTTTGACAAACTTCAGAAACCAGATTTGTGGAGAGCATCACTAATACGTCTAACCGGAGCTGAGCATCTCTATAGCTCATCTTCTCTGATTAACCCTCTCTCAGCTTGTTAGTTTAGGTGGATGTGCACCTAAGCTAAGGAAAGAGTAACAGATTTTCATTTGCTCTTTCCTTTTTCAGATGATGGGATGCTCAAAGCTCGTGATGTGGTATTAACATAATCATGCATTTAATGTTTCGACAACTTTATGAATGATCCATATGGTACATTCCTTGGTCTTTGCTTATTAATGTTCTAGTCATATTTATAGTAAGATTAAATTGCACACAGTTTCAATCGTATTACTAATTTAGTGACTTCTAGTAGCAGATGGTTCACTGGATTTAATTTATGGGGTGAAAAGAAGAGTTAAAAGACCTGAATAATTATGAGCACTACATGTTTTAGGTTTCTCATCTATAATCATTTAACATTTGATGAAAACGCTGACGTGTGTTTGCAGCATGATAAAATTTGAAAAAGTTAAAGTCGCATAAATATTTTTGCAAGGCATCGTACGTACCCGAAAATGACATAAACTGAGCAAACCAAGAAATCACGTTTAAGCAAGTATTCACAACCTTTACTTAATATTGACAATTCACATTTGCCAGCGATTACAAGTTGTTGTTTTTTTGTTGTTGTTTTTTTTTTTTTTTTTTATATGATGCCTCATGATTAGCACATCTATCTTTAGAAAGTTTTGTGCCTTCTTCTTTCTCAGACTCCATCAGATCAGATGGGAGAACAAACCCCAAAATGTGGCATCAAAGATGACTGGACTGAGCCATGAAAGAATTAGTCTCAATAGAGACTCTAAAGGAGGACACCGGCCACCAGGAATAAACATATGAACAGAATGTGAAGCAGCTGTGAGGAAAACTCAACTAATAAAATCAGCATGAGATGGTCACAAGACATTGACAAGCATCTACTGAAGCTCCCATAAAAACTCTGAAAAGATAAAGGGCTCAAATGAAATAAAGAACAAGGTCCTGAGCTTGTGTAATGCTACAAAGAAGTGACATGAAAGAAAGCCAGTGAAAGAGAGGGAAAAAGATATGAAAAGAAATACAATAAACAGAAATGAGAAGCAAACCTTAGAAATTAGACTAATTTTCGCACCCTTAACCCAGGTTCAAGTACAATGACTCGTTTCAATATAATGGCATAGCAGCATGTTTCAAAGTGCTTCATAGTTTGCTCGAATATGAATGTCTTTCATTTTCCAACAGCGTCAATACAGAGGAGCAGGAGCTGGAGAAAGAAGTTAAAAAAATGCATAGATGAAGAAGGAAAGAGGTAGAAAAAAGAAGCAACAAAAGCAGCAAAGGGACCGATTTGAAGTAAAGAAAAATAAGAAACACAGAAAGAAAAAAAATCGACCAGAACAGAGAACAAGACTGGGGAAAAAAACTGAAAGAAGAAAAAGAAAATCATAAGGCTAAAAAATAACCATTAAAAAAGGGAAAGAAAAATTGGAGAGCAAAGAAAATGCTACCCTGTCTCACATCGAAATTGGTCCATTGTGCAAAGCATAATAGTTGTACAATAAATGCTGCAAAATTGTAACACTGCCTCACAGCAGTTTGTGAAAATGGCACAAAACGTAATGTGCTGATTGGAGTCTTAGGACACAATTTTCTCCTACAGTTTCTCTGCATTTTGCGAAACTATCAAAGAATTTAGAAAAAATATATGGAACTGGTGAAAAGAAAGGTACAGCAGAGCGACGACGCATTAATCTCATCAGGCACATGAAAGCTTTTTCCATGACCAAGTTGTTTTTAGTACATTTTATTGTAATAAACCATAATTTAATTACTCCATGAGGCCTTAAAATATTTTTTTTTACCTGGCACTTTTGTAATTTTCATGGATTGGAGTAGGAAATTGAAAAATGTGACTACTATCAAATGGAAGTTAAATTTGCATTCAGACTTCCGTACTATATATATATATATATATATAAAAAAAAACACAAATCCATCAAAAGTTGTTCAAAGCTGTTTATTTCATAATTAATTCCTTTCTTTACTTTTGAAACATTTACCTGATTCTATTTGTGATTTTCAACTGTGACATTAGGAGGCCATAATCAGTTTGGTGTAATATGAAGGAATCAAGATTGTATTAACATTCAGGATGGAGGTTGTAGTGTGCAGAGGAAATCTCCCAATGTATATGCATAATTTTACTGTTTTTCTTATCCAATGAACATTTGAGAACATGAAAATTATTTCCGATGCTACTAGTAAAGATAACGTCACTGTATAAATATTTACCTCCTCTCCATGAGCCTAAATTTCTTTTTTTTTTATTTTTAGATTCACCTAATTGGGTGGTTTAGAAGCCAGTTTGTCATACAGTCACTAAAGCCAAATTTAGCAGTTTCTGAAAAAAATAAGGCATTTTATATATATATATATATATATATATATATATATATATATATATATATATATATATACATATATATATATATATATATATATATATATATATATGTATATATATATATATATATATATATATATATATATATATATATATATATATATATATATATATAATTTATGTTTTTGTCTCCCATCCACATGTGGGAGGGCAGCGCCCCAGTGCCCCCTATGGACCAGCCTCTACTACTCTAGACCCTGACACTGTGAGAGTGAAAACTTTAGACTCAGAACAATTTTATATGTCACACGGTTTAACTCCATGTCTCTGAAACCCACATACCTGTCTATATGTGAGTTTCAGACTGGATCATGGATGCGTATGATCCAGTCACTTTGTTCTGATATTGTTGTGTGCAGAGATCATCCTTTGAGCCTGTCTGTCCGTCTCCATGCATATGCATACAGTGTCTTTATAATTGGTCCTCCAGCCGAAGCCTAATTGGTTGCTGTTATATGTGGAATTACATTAAAAAAAAAAAAATCAGGCTGAAAACAGGCAAATTAACTTTAAACTGACAAAACAACAAGCCAAGGAAAAGCTTTTATAGTGTATTGTAGTGAAACCTTGATGAGCTGGCAAACTTGCTACATCAATTCATGTTCTACATCGCATAGTTCAGCCAGGCTTTGTCATTTATTTGCCCAATACTTTGATTGTAAGTAAATAATTCTGATCATTTTAATGATCAACTTCGAAAGTATGTAGGAAACATGTTACTACTATTGTAGACTTTCAAGTAAAAGTACCTTCACTGGACCTCTAATGGCAGCAAGCATGATAAACACAAGGAAGACGGGAAACATGTTCAACATTAGGGCACACTCATTATGACTATGGAGGCAAGCTGATATTTCTCATTAGAACACAGTGTAAAAGTATCACAGCTCCTGGCATATCTGAATTGTCTCTTTTTCATCCTTTTTCTGAAGAAATGATGAAAACAGTTTTAACTTCCACTGAAAAGTCTTTACAGCAAGATATCAATGATATTTTATCAACTTATATTTCCAAAGTATAGCCCAGCACAATATTTAATATTTTTCTGTGAGAAGTCTCCGATTTTACAGGAATCTTTTAGCTATTTAAGTGATACAAAATTGCAGAGTGACTAAGAATAGCAAACAGTAATAGGAGGAAAAAATAAAGTGTGCAATTACCACACAATGTGAAGTCAGCCAGTAGAAGCTCTTTCACACTTACAGTTTTTTGAAGCGTCTGACTGAGAAAAAGGGTGTAAGAAATCGAGTGTTTGCGTGAGTATGCGTGTGTGTGTGTGTGTGTGTGCAGTGGGGGTGGTGTATCCACTTTAGTGTATAAAAAAAGTACAAGCTAAATTGGCAGTACAGCCAAGAGTGACATCCAAAGTTACTTCTGCTTCACTATCTTTACCCTCATCAGCTCCACTGTATCCACATGTCAGTAAAGTTTCTCTCTTAAGTGTTTCTAATTTACTCAAAAAAAAAAAAAAATCACATATTCACCGAAACACAAGGATGCGTTCGCAGATCCCATTTCACATCAGTTAAAAATAACTTAACATTCAAGCTGTTTTTGGGCCCAATTTCAGAATATATGAATAACAAAACACTTCTGTCATGATCTTTGGGTCATAGCAAAGTTTGTCTTCCTCTTCTCCTCGCACTATCCCCACGTACAACTATTCCCCCAGCAAAATACTTTATAAAAAAAAAAACAAGATTACATACCTCAGACAAAAAACAATAAATAAATAAACTACAGAAAACAAGAAAAAAATCCAATCCCCCTGCTCTGAAAGAAAAGGTTGTGGACACATTCCGAACTAATAAACAATCTTGTTCACCATCAACTGAGTCCATGATCTCTTAATTGATATGCAACACAATCTTCTTAGTGAGCTGCCATTCCTATGACACTTTTACAGCTGTTTTGTATTTACACACATGCAACTTTCCCCTAATTTCTTTTGGTGAATCCACAATGCCAATAACTTTACATGCATCATGTGTTGGAGCTACTTGACCTGCATGCGCACGATCCAGTCACTTTGTTTTGATATTGTTGTTGTGTGCAGAGATCATCTTTTGAGCCAAATGTCTTTTGAGGCAGGAACTTGTATTCAAAAATGGGTCCGTAATGTAAACACAACAACTACTTATGGTTGCAGATTGTTTGCAATAAAAGCTGCAATGAACTTTGTAATTGGCTTCAACTTCAATCAATTTACAGCGGCAGGAAATGTCTTATATCTGTCAGCTCGATCCGATTGGAGCTTGTGCTGGAGTTGGTCATGCGGTTTTTATTTCATAACAAGCTACCTCGACCCTCTACGGAAAGCCAAAGAAGCTCTACATAGTTGCACAAAATGCCAAAAATAATCTTAATCTACCCAGTTTTGATTAAGACCTGGGTAGATTAAATATTACCCAATATAACAAATTAAATATTTTCTACTTTAAAAAATCAGTTATCAGTAAAATGTCACTCTGCAGGGCAATCGTTGTGTCCGCTAGGCATAGCTTACACATCATTTCAAGATGAGAATCAGCCAGGCCATCACCCAGCTGACCATAAAGGAGTCTGCCCACTGCATTACCTCATCAGCTGTGTTGACGCATCTGACAACATACAAACCCTCACCAGGAGGCTAAAGGCAAAGGCATGTTTACTATCGTTGGACATTTGTGTAGCAGTAGGTGTACTGTTTTGTCTAGGCTGCCTGCATAAAAGTTGTATCAGTATGTAAAATTTTGTATACTTTCAAATTTAGATGTGTTTTTTTTTCCTGATTTGTGTGGCGTAAACCCAGAGTAAATATAAATCAGGGCTATGTATTGACTCAACATCGACTTCTGTCTGAATGAAGCCTTTGCACTGTCGTCACATTACAATCAGGTCTATGGGTTGGTAAACAGCTATATGATTTTCTTTTCAAAGGAGTATTTTGATGATGCAAACAGAACATACTCAAAATAACAGAACATTATTATGTGTTAGTGTAGGAACAAAGTTATGAAACGCCACTGGATTTACTTTCCGCAGGGTCAAGCACATGCACTCATAAAATTTGTTTCTGGTGATACTTCACCCAAATGCAAAGAAAGGAAAAGGCCCTTTTGGCCTGAGTCATCAACCCAGTGAAGTGCAAGTCTAACCCTTTATCCATCGTTTGTGCCCATCAGCAGCTGCTGTCCAGTTTCTTGTAAGGACAGGTTATTCAGGAGTTGTCACTAGCCAATGAGAGAAGGCATAGACGTGAGTCATGCTTGTCAAGTGAAAGTGAGTGACAGCTGAGATTCAGGCAAGCTTGACTTTAAAGCACTTTCCAAGGGCAACCACTGGTAGTTTGTTTCTACGAAGGTCTATCTGTAGATTGCTTTAAATAAGCAGTGATGGTGTGCTCTAAGATTGCACTCCTTCCATTCTTCACTTAATACACATATCACCATTGCGTATCTGTATAATAATGAAGATACTCTGTCTTAGGTAAATAACACTACATAATGCTACAACAACAACAACAAAAAAAAATGTATGTAAACACTCTGTCTACAAAGTGGAAGATGCCCTGCTTTGTATGTTGAAGTGACAGCATCTTGACTTACTTTTGTATTAAGTCAGCTAATAATTATTCAACCATTTGGAAAAGAATGGACCATTAGCTTTATGGTCAAGATGGTCAGTTGATTATTACGTGCGGTGAAAGAGATAAAACACTGCAAACTTTACCCCCTACTTTCCAATTAGCACACACCATGCGAACAGATATCAATTGGTATTTTACAAAATGTGCTTAATTTCTTAAATTTTAGATCCATATATATGCGGTGGGACAATGGGGGCAACGATGATTGGAGTTCGTCTCATGATCAGAGGGTTCGATCTGCCTCTGTTGTGTCCTTGGGCTTGGTCAGACTGCCCCAGGGCAGCTGCGGCTACTTAGCTTGTCAACACCAGCATGTGAACGTGTGTGTGAATGACTGAATGTAGTGTGAACCCCTTTGGGGTCGTCCGGACTTGATAAAGCGCCTTACAGGCCATGTACCATTTACATGCATGGCATTAAAGCAAAGAGTGCGACAGCTGCCTAAAACCGGTAATGTGAGTTTGTTGCCTGATATTTGCTGCTTGGCATGAAGTCATGAGTGAAATCCCCCAAAGCCTGACCAGTTTTGTGGATTAAATGTGGCCGCAACACATTTATTTTCTTTTAACCAGCACACATAAATAACTGAAAATGATACGGCAGATGTAGTATGAAATGAAGTTCAGAATTTACCATAATAGCTCTTGCAGAACTCCAAATATCCTACCTGTTATAAAATTCAGTTTTCATTATGCATGACTTTTTCAAAAAATGAGGAGATGGGAGTGCAAGCTCCTCTGATAAATAAAAAATGAGATAACACAGTATGAGAGTTAATTGGTGTGTAGAAAATACCTTTTTAATGGTTCTATATATATATATATATATATATATATATATATATATATATATATATATATATATATGTGTGTGTGTGTGTGCCTCAGAATAAAACACAGCTGAAATATCTTTGCCAATTGGTCTCAATGTGTTTTGCTGGTTTGTGCAGTTCTAGATGAGACAGGTTCCTCTCACGTTTCTGTTCTTTCTTTGATTGTTGTTCGTCTATCTTACTTCCCCTCCTTCCCGCCTCTCCCTCTCATGTGTCTAAGCAGTTTCTGTTGAATAGCCATGAATAAGTGATGACTTAATACAAAGATGAATTATTGTGATGGTTTATTCAGCAAGTGTGCTGCTCTGTTGTTGGCGCATGTGGTACTGTGCACTCCTCCAGCTTGTCACAAAGCCCAGGTAAGAGTTGACACCCATGTATGTGCACTCACAGGCAAACACGTGTGGTTATGTACACACATTTTACCCAAAGTGGTGTTGATAAAAAAGATTATGACTAATCTACTACTTCAGTATGTCCTTTTCCAGCATGCAGGTATGGTACCAGCAATAAAGGTGCAGCAACAAACCCCACAGCCTTTCTGCTGCTTCTACAATCAAGACTTTTCCATTTCCTGTCTTCTTTGGAGCCATGCTCTGGCATATCTCATAACTTATTTAGAGGTGAGGGTAGCCCCAAGGAGGACACACACACAAGGGTGCAAGAGAACAAGAGCAAGACACAACAAGACGAGGCCAGAAAAAAGTGGCACATACAACTGTTAACTATTCATTATGGTGACTAATTAAACATTTACTGTCCTTTCAAAGTACAGCCCTGAATACAGGAGCCCCAAGAGAGGAGTGAGTGTTGGAGAGAATTACAAATATAATGCCAAAAAATGACTCAAAACTTTCTGTGAAAACATGAAAGACTGCTTTGCTTCGACTTTTCTGGGAATGGACTGAAACTATTCAGCCCTGTACTCCTCAGCTGCCCCTTTCTGAACACAGCAAAACTAACTACCGACCTTTAACTAGGACATGCAGCAGTAAACCTAGAGCTATGATCCTTTCACTGGATAGTGACCACTGCCAGTAGGGAACACCCCACAAGTGCTACAGGTTTGAAGAAGTTCTGATTATGTCATCTACTCATCATATTTAACAATTATTTAATTAGGTATATATCGTTGAGATTAAAAATCTGTATTTCAAAGTTGCACATATATTTACACACTCATTTTTTTTTTTTTTTCTGATTATGACACACCAGCTTTGGATACAATCAACACTGTGCTGCCTATTATATCCCACTTTCAAGGTTAAAGTAGACATGCTTTTAAATCCTCCCTTTTTCCATGCAAATCATTCACATTTGGTCTATATATAGTAGAACTGTGATATTGTTTACCCCTAGATAGCAGCAATACGATTATATACCGGCAGAGAAAATATTTATTTCAAAGTTCATTAAAGATGTCAACAACCTTCCAGCACACATACATGTTGGAGCCAGAGAGTTGACCCAACCAGGAAAATTAAGACAACAAACCTGCAGAAACACAAAGCCAAACAATTAAAACACGCAGTACGTTTGTATCCTCAAGGAGGCAGCTAAAAGCTAGCACACAGCGCTAACTGAAGCAATAGGCTCAGACCTTCTACTATCATAGGACGTCATTATCAGCACACAAAATTCATGTTTAAAATAAACTTTGTCATTTTAGCGTTATTTGGAGCTTACAGCTTTGCTTTGTCCCGCTTTTCCCATACAGAGGAGGAACTGACCTCTTAAACAAATGAAGTCTTTCAGAAAATCCCTCTTTATACTGTAGGAGGTTGCTGAAGAAAAATAAAACAAGCTGCAAGTGACTTGTCTACTTGCAACTTCGACATAACTGAACTTGGACTACTAAATCGCTCCAGGGGGCGAAAAATAATGTCCGATTTACAAAACTGATTTGCCGGAAGTCCATGACCTTTGTTTAGCAGTTCCACAGGAAATGCAAATGACGTAATAGAGAAGAAAAAATAGAAAAAAAAATAAAAATATAACCCCAAAAGAAGATACCTATACAGCAGCAGGAGGAAATAAATTAAAAATTTCAGCACTGCTAGACATTCAAAATACACAAAAAAAAATATTGAAGGGCTAATAATGTGGACATGAAATGTCCCCTTTAAGAGATTGTCATTGCTATTCACTTTTATTCCTAATCAGTGTAAATATGAAAACAATGTCATTTTCACCATGGCACAAATCTGATACCATGGTTCTCAGTTACAAAAAAAAAAAAGGGAAGCACTGCCTTACAGCTGTGGGCAAGTGTCTGCTTCAAGTGGAAAAGTTGGGATATGTTGGTTTGAGCACAAAATAGATAAATGGAGTGAGGCTTCAATTACAGCAAAATGTGCACTGATTTGGACTGTTGTAATAAAGAAAAAGCTTAATCAAAAAAGAAAAATTCTCAATTTTCCAGTCTGTCTATTTTTCCCACACTTTGGTATACCCCAGAATGAACTTGAAAGTGGGATGCTTTTGCCCCACGACCTGGTTTTGGATAATCTGATGATGATTGATGGATGGACGAAACCAAGTTAGACTCCATCTTTTACATCTGTTTCGGGTTCTCCATCTGATCACGGCAGTACATCTCCCTGATGAAACTTTCTGCTATGCTGCTACATCTATCCCAACTCTCCTGTCTTGCTGTTTGTCAATTACCACTTGGTCTTTGCTTGTCTGTCTGAATTACCTAAGGTGCAGGTGCTTCTGAATCTGATACCTTATCTGTTATTCCACTCACTCTTCTTTCATGTGGAATCCTGCTGGGTATATTATCCAAAATGCAGTGTAGTTACTACCAGCTCAGTTGGAGATCTGTGCTATACAGGGGCTAAAGTGGACTTGAGTAGCAGTTCTCAGAATAAGATGAGGAACTAACTTTTTTTTTCTTTCCCTTCAGTTGAATCCTAAGAATTTTATTTAGCTGACAGTTTTCTAAATTCCTGCCCCGACAGATGTGTGTTGCACAAGCATATGCTACACAGAAGAGGTTTTTTATTGATACTGTAAAAATCAGGCTTCATTTAACCAGTCAGATGGTTGTCCTGAAAGGCGACTTTGCAATTATAAATAAGAGTGTAGCGTGCATTAGCTTGATGAGATGCCCCATTCTCCTAAATCAATAAAGATGCTCCTGTCCATTCAGTGATGGAAACGCATTTTACATACATTTAGGTGAAATTATTAATTAATTAAAAGAAAAAATAGGAGTTTATGTTAGCTTGGCTTTTTTTTTTATCTGCTTAGTGACACATTTTAAAAAACAAGAGCTTTTTAAAAACAAGAACATTCATATTCACCCCATTTTGCCTGCCAAAGCTTGGCAGGTTGTCAGACCTTTTAGCTCTGGCCACGTAAGGATTCAACAAGAAGATGTTTAATTCACCTGAAGATTTTGAAATCATGGGATTTGCATACAAGTTTAATAACCAAGTCTACATATTTTGAGCTTACATGGCTAATCAATAGTCTAATTTAATAGCATTTTTTAATCATATAACAAAATGTATATATATATATATATATATATATATATATATATATATTGTAACCATTTTGAACTCATCGGCCACTTTATTAATGTTTTATACTTAAGCAACACACAAATGTAAAGGTAAAATAGCAGATGTTTTAAATATATTTTTGGTTTTCATATAGGAGAATTTCAGGACACAACTTCATTAAAATAATGAGCTGATTGATCCATCCAAAAACCTTTTACAGCAGTAAATAAGTAATAGCAAATCATTTTCCATAAGAATGTAATTATTTATACAACTAGTGAAATGTATAATATGCTGATTTAATAAGACATGATTATGATGCACCTGTCTACTTGCTGTGTATCAGCCTTGGATCAAGTGTAGCTCAAAGCCCAGATACTGGATGCAGACAGTCAGATAAAATCACCTATGTTGAATGAAGGGAGTATTATAATGTTATGATATAAGTTACTTCTTGAGGGTGAGCAAATTGAGTCAGCCTAACTCAAAATGTGCAAACCTGCAACATGTTTACCATACATAGCAAGAAAACAATCATATTAAAATGATGAATTACTCAGTTTTCAAACTAACATTATTTGATTTTAGTCATTATATTATTATGCAAATTGTTCATAGTTTTTGTCAGTTCAAACATCAAAAAGAAGTTACATTTGTTGCCTTTTTATTTGTAACTTTCAGCCCACACGTATTCCATTCGGAAATTAATTTGTTTTGCTTTTTATCACTTGATGAAAGTTTAAACAGAGATGCACAATGTCTAATTTTATTCCTAATTCTTGGTGTGAAAAAAATATTGCTTCTCAGGCTATATTGTGAACTAAATTAGATTAAATATTGTTTGAAATACACGGGAAAACTAAAATAGATACATTTGAAAGATAAGCAACAATCAATGAAAAGTTCTTTTGGCCTTGTGAGTTTAGGGACTTGTTTATAAGAAAGTGATGAGTTTTTTATGGACACCTCAGAATAAATATACAGAGACTACTTTACAGAGTATTAAGGGGACGTGGATTAGTTTCTGTGATATTTCCATAATTAAAATATCTGAATTTTATCTCTGGTGCTGAATTTTCATCACCAGTTGTCACAGAACTGAAGGACTGGAAGTTGAAACACATTCTACAGAATTCTACGATGACTTTAGGAAACCAAATATTTTCTTGCAAATTGAATCAATAGCCAGGCAACTAGCACCCTTGTGAATATTAATGGGCAAACATGCCGTCATTGGAAATCGGTGTCATAATACCCGAATTATTATTTGTTTGCTGTTTGACGTTAGTTTGTTGAGCAGTGCTTCGGTGGCTGAACTCTAAATTTGTTTTTTCTTTCATTTGATCCTCATTAATGTTCCAATTGCAGGTCCAGGCTCAAATACTATAGTTATATTTAAAAACCTTTTAGTTTTCAATTACAGCCACATCAAAACACCACAATCATGGCACGATTAATCAGTAATGCACCTGTGAGATACATGAGTGTTAAGACAGACGTGTCAGTAAATTCTTCCATCTTGTATGATATAAATACAGCCTGTGACATAGCTAGAGAATAGAGTACAAAGTGATAATAGATGCTTTATGGTTAAAGTGTTTTCTTTTGATAATTTTCACACATTTCCACTTGAAAAAAAAATCACTCTTTTCTTCCTAAACAGTCAGTGCAGTGTTAATTATTACAGTATAACTTACAATATGCTTGCCATTACAAAGCCATCAAGGCTTATACGGATATATATTTTCATTTCCATTTAAAAGCTGATCCCTAACAAGCTACACCATTTACAAGGTGTTAGATGGTGTATAGGCGCTACGGTACAAGTTGCTGATGAGTTGCAGTAAATGTCTTTCTTGCAGTAAATTGACTTTATGGATTCCAAGCCAGCTAATAAATTGCTAGTCTGGAAAGTCCACATTTCGAGGAATAACTAACTTTTAACGACTATAATTTATAGGGAGGTGAAATGGTACTATGCTCAAATAGGACTGCTTACTGTTAACATGTCCTGAAAGTGTTAGAATTTTGAAATAAACCATACATATTCAAACAAAATGAAAAGTCATCATCAAATAAAAGCTCACCCTTTGATATTTTTGGACCACCTTCAGCTTTGATTATAGTATTGGATTTGCTTCCATCCGGTGTTGCATTCATTTTTCACCAAGATCTTATATTGATGATGGGGGAATCTGACCGCTGTGCAAAGCTTTCTCCAGCAAGTCCCAAAGATTCTCAAAAGAGTTAAAGTCCTGACTCTGTGCTGGCCACCCTAATTATGTTTCATACTTCATGGACCACTCTTTCACAATTTGAGGCCAATGAATCCTGGAATTGTCATCTTGGAAAAAGCTCACGTCGTCAGGGAAGAAAGAAATCCATTGAAGGAAGAACCTGATCATCCAGTATATTAAGGTAGTCAGATTTCCTCATCCTTAGGACACGTAATGTTTCTAATCTTAGACTAGATCACCTGCGGCAACCCTTGATCATAGTATCATACCCACAGACTTTTACAATAGGTACCAGACATGATGAGTGCTTCGCTTCATCTAACCTGTACACTCTATAACAAGGTAAATGTGGACTCATCAAACCAGATGACCTTCTTCTATTGCTCCACAGTACAATTTTCATGTTCCCTTGCAAATTAAAGCATTTTTTTTTTTTACCTGTAAATCTTTCTGATTAATGGTGCTCTTATAGTTACACAAATGTTTAATCCAATCCCTTGAGTTTCCTCTGCATTGTGGCTATAAAAATATGTATTGCTTCTTTCCAACTTTTCATTTATTTTTTTTTTCGGAATCTCCTTAGATATTTTATCAATTTGATGGATGCCAATGATTTGACTCTTCTTCCACGACCATGGGATGTATCTTTCAACATGGCTGTTTCAGGAAAAGGAAACATTACATCAGTTGGGATTAGATTAATTCTTGCTCTCTGAATGATAATCACACCTAGAGTAATTTTCCTAGGCTGTTTCCTGAGTTAAATTTAGGTGGTAACTTTTTTCCCCCCTGGCAGTGTGTATGGCACGACACTAATGCACCATAAACTTGTTCTACATCCAAAAGAAATCCACGGCAGTCAGGCTTAATTGGTGATGAAATTGTGTGTGTACATTATCAGTAGAATAGATAATAGAGCTTCTTTTTTTCATTCAAAGCAGCATATTGTCCTAAATCATTGAAATGTCAACACACAAAAGAGAACAGATTTCAAAAGTACTTGAGCCACAACAGCGACAGTCTAAAACACCGTCCTGATTCTCATTTGATTAGTTTAGTCTCACCAATTGTTTATTTTTTAGCAATACAATCTTTTTTTTATTTTTAACTCATAGCATCTCTAGAATAACACAAATAGATTAGCAATGCTTCCAGGTGTTGTTACTGACAACCTGGAAAAATAAAAAACGACAACCTGATCAAATGTGTTAAAGTGTGGAGTTTCTGAATCAGAGTTGCTATGTGCAAAACGGCACATCTGTGGAGAAGTAGCATTTTTTTACCAACTTATTTTTGTATCAACTTCAACAAATATGTATATATATTTTTTTGTTGCATTAAAAGCCCTATCTATTATTTACTACACTTAAATATATCGACTTTCATAAAGACTGACTTACTGCCGTGTGGGCACCTTGATTTTTTTTTTTCCCTTTTTCTTTTACACAGTCCTTTGGGAACCTAACAGAGAAGATAAACAATGCCTGACCTGTATCAGATTGGGAGCACTGAGGCAGGAGAGGGACGAATGAGCTGTGACAAAGGAAGCTTAAGTAATATGCTTGTTTCAGTAAAAGTACATGTTAACTGCAGTTGACTGTATTGTTTTTCGGAGCTCCAGTAGAAAATATGTAGAAAACTAACATTTTCTAGACATGCGTCCCTCTGTACTCAGTGTCCATGCACATTCGTCCTACGCATAAATAAATATTTAGTGTAATAACACTAGATATCATCACAAGGTAAATAATGGTTGCTGTTCATTGAGATAACTGCATGAGAGATCAATCTAATGTTAGCATATTCTCTGGGAGCATTTAGCATGCTGATAATAACTTTCCGCCCTGGGAGGCCATCAGAGCTTTGCTGGTCTCTGAATGACTGCACTGGAATTGGCACATTAGCTTTGTATATCTCATCTGGGAGAAATGAATTACCGAACATGTACACATAACTCTTACACCAAGACTCACAGAAATACTGAGTTTATTTCATCCAGGGGACGTGAATACATGGCAGTTGAGATCCATTAGTGGTAAACATGTAGAATCTGTCTGCTGAGCAGAAGGCAGCTCAGCGGGGAGCCAGCCGGTAATGTGGAGGTGTAATAGTTTGATGAGGAAAATGTGTGCAAAAGTGTGTGTGAGGCACAACATGTGCAAGTGTGTCTCCACATCGTGCTTTCAGTCAGTTTGACATCATTGCGAGGCTTGTTACGGCTTCCAGAAGCAGAGGTGCCATTGTGGGAGAAAATACAGGGCCCATTAAATGTGTTGAGCATTATAGCAAGTATCGAAACATCTGTGACCTTTCGGTGGAACAAACAAAGAAAACTTTTGTATGAATCTTCAAAAGAGATGTTAGGTCTTTTTACTTCCCGCAAAGAGGGCTACGATAAAATGTAATCTGACAATTGGCTTTCGTACCAGACTTCCGTACTTACAGATGGCTTGTAATGGCACTGATCCCAATTCGGCTTCAGGAGGCCACACCTTGTTGTGGTTTATCAAGTTTTCAAATTGAGCAGTTACTTGCAAAAGGTTTGACACCTCTTGAATCTTTTAACATTTCTTATGGAGTTATCGCACACTAAAGTGTAATTTGTTGTGTTTGTCTGTGACAGACGGACTGAAAGCAGTTCACAATTGTGAAGAGGAAAGGCTGTGATGCATGGTCTTGCCAGAACTTCTCAATTGGTTTTAAGTCTGAGTTTTTACTTGGCCTGTCTAAGACATGTACATACTTTGCTTTACACCAATCCATTCTCGCTCTGGCTGTATTTTCAGTGGTGCTGTGTTGCTGGAAGCTAAACCTCTGAAGCATTGTCAAGTCTTCTTCCAGGATTACACTGTAATTAGCACCATCCATCTTGACCCCAACTCTAACTTCCCACAGCATAATCCTGTCACCACCGTGTTTCATTTTAGATATAGTATGTTGAGAGTGATGTTCAAACCTGGAATCCAACCATAATTGGCTAGCTATTTGCATGTTTTGAGCTTCTATCTTCACTCACTAAATGATGCACTTGTCCTAGACTCTTAATAATAAGTTTTTTTTTTTTTTTTTTGCTGAATTGTGTATCAGCAGGAAAGTGTGAGCATTTACAGCATTGGTATCAAACTTCGTTCCCCGAGGGCCAGTGTCCTGCAACTTTTGAATGTGTCTCAAGTCCAAAGCAATGAATCAAATGACTGAATCACCTTCTCATGCACTCAAGTTCCACAGAATCCTGCTAATGATCTAATTATGGGATGCGGGTGTGTTGCTGCAGTAACATATCTAAAAGTTGCAAGACATCGGCCTGGAGTTTGACACTTGTGATTTAGAGTGTGACTAGTGCAGTCCTTCATGGCTGGAGGCGCCGCAACAGCAACTGACCGCAGCAAAGTCATTAAAATAAAGTGTAAAATCTGCCCTGTTCTTTAGTTGCCCAATTTAAGATACAAGACAATTATATGATGAATTTGGTTAATGTTAACATTAGCATCACATTCCAGAAAGCAGTCCAAAGATATCCATTATTACATGTTTTACACAATCACCGTTTTGCAAAAACCATTTTCAGAAATTAAAACATCCATCACACACTTCTTTCCCAGAAGTAAGTCTCTTGAAGCAGTTACAGACAAGGTGGTGGAGCGCTTAGGAGGCTTGGAGACATATTTCCCCCAGGATCTACTAAAAGCCACAAAGAAATGATGAACAAACATCAAATAATGAAAAATATGACAGTCCATAAAAATTACTTTTTATATTATAATCCATTGAATGAAGAGGCGTGGAGAGAAGGCTGGGGAACTGTGATTTGGCTAAACCATGTATCTGAAGGAAGAACTTTATCATAGGATCAACGAGCAACAATAACACATCATGCATTACAATGTTACACAAAAATGACTGTCTGGTGCTGACCTGTTTGCTTACTTCAGTCGCTAGCAGCACAAAAATTCAGGTGATATGTTTACTGTTTGTTACATCTGACTCTTAAAATGTCTTTTTTTAATCTGATTTTTAAGATTAGACAGACTGGTTGCATGAATATAGGGAAAAAAAAGAAAGAAAAAAAAGAAAGGCACATTAGTAATTTTAGATCTGCAGCTGCACAGTTAATAAGGCAAAATTACTATTCCTTCAAGTTGAATTAAAGTCTACAACTGAAATAAATGATCTGCTCAGCAGTTATAATTTTACATACAGATTTTAAATAGAATTAACCGCTTGGTTTTATACTGTAAACATGAACATTCACAGATACGTACTGCTTAAAAATCATATAATGAAAAACAAACAACTCAGTGTGTCAAATTGTACTGCAAGAAAAAAAAATCACAATTGATGTAATGACTCACATAACTACTGTTGACAAAGGAAGGCTTTCTACTCTGAAGTAACTCTATATTCTGCCTTGCTGTTTGTTACAAATGCAGGTTGATGTGCAAAGACTAGAGATTACTGGCCAATTAGATGGTAATTTAGAAGTTAAGAGCTTTTTGCAAATAAAGTTTTGTAAGTGAGGTCAAAGGAAGAGGATGTAAGCCTTTTACACTGACTCAACTCCCTTTACTAGAGTTAGAGAGTTTCTTCGTTCCCTGAATAAGCTGAAGAGTCTACAGAGAAAAGAGAAATAACTCTAAACAGAGTGTTATGGACAGAGACTGAAGCACACTCAGAAGTACTCTATCCATCTGTCTGTCCATCACCAGTCATTGAGAATCTCACTCCTTCTATGCATCACACAGGACTTTGAATTGTCAAATATGTAGTCAAATGACAGAAAAAATCGCAATGACTGTTGAATTGTATTTGTGTTGGTTTGAGTAAAAAACAATTAAAAGGAGAGATAAGTTAAAACAAGTGCCTTTCTTGTGCCCGTATTCTCGACCCATTGAAGGTTTCACACAGAATTCTTAATTTGGAACGACAATTTTTAGAAAAGTTCAAGAATTGAATTTTTAAAAGTGAACAACAACTTGACAGTCGTGTTTTTTGTCAACTTTTTCTGACAAAATCCCAGAAAGATAAGAACCGGTAAATTAGATGAATGTGATATTTAATGTACAAAATAATGGGACGTTGTCTTGCAGAGACAAATGACAGTAGAAGGATTACAAAAACTAGGTTACAGGAAACTATGAAAGTCTAGCTTTCTCTCTCAGCCCGAATGACTTGCAGAGATATCCAGAAAGATCGTAGGATTTATAGTTTCTGTTTAAAATAATTTCCACTTGACATAAATGGAAATTTTTTATTTGCTAATTAAGGTTGGCCAGTCCTCGTCTTAATTTTGATTTAAAAAAAAAAAAAAAGTCCTCAGAATCTTAGTTTCTTTCAGCTCACATCCAAATTTAGCTTAAAGAAAAATATTTAAAGTCAGGCTAGTCAGCACATTTAAATATTTTTATTTATTTATTTTTTTACCACGTTTATGCATGAATTGGAGTCTTTTTATCTCTTCTTTCTCAATCACCATTTTTCAATTTTTAGAGGGAAGGAAAAAGTGTTTCTATGTCTAGCCAACAAGAATTTGCTCACGGAAGCTTCTTACATATCTTTGGCTCCTCTGACTTCATTTTAAAGCATCTCGATGACACTGAAAATAGCTTACCTTGAGGATTTTTTACCTTCAGTGGCAACGAAGAGTGCTGTCAGCGCAGCCGAGCTGCACTTAGTGTGGCATGTTAACGTATCAGGAAAAGATTTCGGTTTTTGATTGGCTATTTATTGGTAAGAATTGATCAAATTGAAAGTTGACAAAATTTCAAGCACTAAATATGAGTGACCTGTTTGTGCATTGTAGTTGTCAGAAAGGGAGGAGCAGACAAAATGCACAGGGAACATAAAAACAACCTCCACAGCGTGATAACACCAACATGCTGCTGCTTTATAGATAACTTAAAATTAAGCTTGTTTGAAGGAAAATAAAAACTCTGTAAAGGTATTATGGGGCTCATTGCTTTGGACTAATTTGCCTATTTTCACATTACTATCTATATTGAAGAGACACAGAGTTGTAAGCTGCATATTTTAATAGGCTGGTCCCTAATTACAAACACAGGAGTCTGGTAATATTAATATTAAGCACAGAATCAAACAAGGAGAACATCAAATCCCTCTATTTCCGTAAAGCAAAGTTCACGGAGCACTCATTCTATCAACACAAGGGAAATCCTGAACTGTTTAAGTGTGTATGTGTGTAAAATGCATTTGTGTTTTAGCGGCTCACCACTGTACTGCTATGTGTTTCTGTGCCTGGCTGGTATGAAAGACTAATTTTCCGGTCCATCCGTTCACTGGCTTTCTTCAATTAAGGCAGGGGTCGGTGAGAGAGCTCCTCTCTGACATCAATTCTGAGCAAGCGGGTAGAAGGGCAATGCTCTAGCACATTGCAACTCATCTTGTTTGTGTGCGTGTCCGTGTGTATGTGTGTATGGGGTAACTTCTTAGCTGTGATTAAGAGTAAGTGTTAAACAAAGGATTCAAACTGCTAAACACAGTTGAGATGTTGCTTTGACCTCAGCGTCCCCCATAGCTCTTTTTTGGGACAAGCATGCAAACAAACAAATGTATTTCACGCAAGTTACACAAGAGTGTGTGTACCCCCTGGCCCCTTTTTTTTTTTTTTTTTTTTACGAACGTCTGTTTCATTTATTGTTAACACAAATAAAAAATCAGACAATCATATGGCAGCAACTCGCTCCATTTATACATCAAAATATGGACTAGGCAACTTAATGAACTTCATGAAGTTCAGACAGAATTTGGAAGAAAATAGATTTATGTGACATTGAATACATATTGGTGCCACTTATAACTGATCTGGTTATTTCTGAAAACTGTCAATCTACTTGTCAAAAGTCAGAGGAGAATAAGTGGACTGGTTTGAGATGACAGAAGGGGCAACAGCCCAAACAGCCACTCATTTCATTGAAAGTACACAGAACAATCTCTTAACACACATTTCAAAACTTGGCACAGATGGGCCATAGCAACAGCAGATCACTGTGGGTATCACACCTGTAAGATAAAAAAAATAAATAAATAAATAAATAAATAAATAAAAACAACTATAATTTCAGACAAAAGTTAACTCAAGCTCACCTGAAAGGATAATGGATAAAAGGTAACAATAGTTTTCAAATTTTCATTGTGCTCACAATCAAATCCTGTGGGCAATTATGATTTAAAAATTCACAAGCATTCATTTACTTCTGCACCCAGTCGAGTGGGACCAGGGAGTGTGTTGCCTGATACAGACATTATCTGAGAATCTGACAATCTGGGATCTGAGAATTTTCAGTGCATTTACAATTCCTAACCCTAAGCCTTTTTCAGAGTAGAGTAATCTAACATGGTGCTATTCCCAAACCAGTTTTCAGATTAATGTTACTAGTCCAAATCACTGTGCATTACTACTTTTGTGTTTTTTTTTGTTTTGTTTTTGTAATTTGAATTTCCAGCACATCAACCTAGCTCTTAAGTCAGTTTACGTATAATGGGCAAATAATCTCCTTTCTTGTCCCAGAGCCAGTGCAGATCACTTTTGCTGTCAGAGTAAACGCTACGAGAGAGGACGGGAGAATCGTCCACAATGTCATACAGACACAAACTTTCTCCAGAGCACAACGTGCAGATAGATTCTTCGGAGTACATCTGGCCTGGGAGTGTATTCTGCAACCACTTCATGTGGAGAAAATATTCCCTGATTTAAAAACTTTAGTGGCACTTGTAATTCCAGACTACTCTGCAACAGCAGAGCAAGGATTTAGCCTCCAGATCAACATCAAAACCTTGAGACATTTGGTTACACACAAGCAGGCGCACAGTTCATGTCCATGTACATAAATTGAGTGTGATTGTTTCATTTAAGTGTTTATATGTCGTTACTATATCTAGACACAGAGGTTTTTGTAAAAAAGTGGTAAATGTATCCATCTGCTTGGGATATGTGAAGGCATAATGTGGATTCTCTGTTCAGCTTGCTGTATGTTAAGCCAAATTAAAATTAAACACATTTGAGTTTGTCGTTATTACCATTTTAAAACATAGCAAGTAAAAATAGATGACAGATTTTTTTTATTTTATTTTTTTTTATTTAACCATGTCTGTCAAAATGACAGGCGATGGAAAAAGTCTACAGCAACTTCTGAGTTTTAGGACCAAGCTTGGGTGAAGAACAACTCATATTTCTTTTGCTGGATACTTTGGCAAGATATCCCACACTTTTATTGTTATTGAACTGAAACATCACATTTAGTATTTGTGTATTCTCTTTTAATTTAGATCATGCAGTTTTCTTCAAAACTGATTCTGCAAACAGCTGCTACTCAAGCAGAACTGTATTATAATAACAGTATTCCATGTTATTATAATGCATGGAATATTATAATAGCACTTCTAAAACATCTAAAACATGGATGTTTTAGAAGTGCTATAAACTTCTAAAACATCCATGTTACTTAACTTTTTAAAGCGTACAGCATGAAACATTTCACTGCAAGGTCAGAATTATTCTGCATCTATTTTGTTTTCCACCATGGCTGTATTAAGCTGTCCCTTATCATCATTTTCAGTTATGCATTGTCTTCCAAGGGAGAAGCCACTTTGTGACAACTGCACAGTGGGATTAAACACAGATGGAGAACAAGTTAGGTCTTTGATTATTAGATAAAATCTAATTTTCACAAACAGGAAGCGGAGATAATCAACATATTTGTTTGGGATTTTTTTCTTTCAAAAGAAGCAACAATCTATCCTCTGATTCAGCTCACATGATTGCTTATGACCACATGGCCACAAACAAGGAAATTCTTCAAAACCAGTGTGGGTACTGATTGACTTAATCAGATCAATTATACTTGATATGAATAGCTCTCATTGACTGTACCATGTAATAAAAAAAAAAAAGTAGCATAGCTTTGACCTGGATCTGAAAAAATACATTTTAAGAATAACAAGTAGAAAATGTTGAGCTAGGGCATGGATTTGTCTGATGTATTAAGCAGTATTAAAAAGAATGCAGGGTTAACCTCAATATTTAATTAGATAGACGGTAAACCACATTAAGATAGGGGATTACTGTGCCAATGTGTGGCGGGGCTTTGATAGCTCACTTTAGATGGTCATTATTGTGCTCTCAACGTCAGGTGAAAAATGTTGGGGAAGCTGTGCAGCAAAATCCAGGCAAGTTAAAAAAAAAACAAAAAAAAAAAAAAAAACAAGAAAAAAAAAAAAAA
>NW_015115815.1:31607-33296 GCF_001443285.1 Poecilia latipinna
GCATGCGCGGGCATGCGTACTGACTGCATGTATGCTATCCTGACAGCAGATAGGACAGAACACCGGCGCGCATTGTTCCGGAAATAGCCTCGTTTGATCTGAACCGGGAAAATGTTTGACACTGAAAATTACAAGCTAGGATGGATATGACAACTGACACAATAACACCGCGTGTGCGCCCACGACGAACCGCGCCAGTTTGTGCTGAAAACAAAAAGTAAGGTATGTCACGTGCGCGTATGTTTGTGTGCGTGTGCTTGCATGCTGGCACGAACTTTACTGTAGAACTACGTCATCCGTCACAAAATACTTACAAGGAATGTCACAAAATCAATCTAAATCAGAACAGTAAAAATAGTTACACTGAAGGATGAAGTCTAAATAAATTAGTGCTTTTTATTTAGCTTTGATTTTCCAGCTAGTTTTTCATCTATCACAAGTTTATGTTAAATCATCAATATATTAAGTTGCTTCGATGTTGCGAGGTAACAATGAAATAAGCAACATATACAAATATCAAAACTCAATGAAGTTACATGCAGTCCATTTCTTTAAAAATGATGACATCAACAAAGGAAATCAAAACACTGCACTTTATTTTCACATCAGCTTCTTAAGCATACCCTGCTAAAACTCAGTTCGCTCCAGATTAATAGTGCAGTACAATATAAAAAAAAACCACGAGTCAATAGTTTTACTGTCAAGGTGACGCTGGAATTATATTAAATAAAGATGACTTTTACTGTTTCATTATGTTC
Organism: Poecilia latipinna; assembly: GCF_001443285.1. Taxonomy (NCBI): domain Eukaryota; kingdom Metazoa; phylum Chordata; class Actinopteri; order Cyprinodontiformes; family Poeciliidae; genus Poecilia; species Poecilia latipinna. The sequence goes on from NW_015115815.1 coordinate 32,366, forward strand.
TTTCTCTTACTAGCTGTAGGTTGAACTATGTAACACCCTAATAACGCCTCTTCAAATGTCTGAACTAGTCCTTTAAGGCAGATAGCATCCATCCTATGAATCTGGTTCTTTTGGAGCATTATAAGGTTACTGTGTTTTCTTTGCAGTTACCTGATTAGACTCCCATCAGACGGAGATTTCCCTTAACTTTTCAGGACCAGCGTCACTGTGACTGTAAAAACTATTGCCTCTTTGTGTTTCTTAAAACTGTACTGCACTCTTAATCCGGAGCGAACTGGCTTTTAGCAGAGTATGCTTCAGAAATGAATATAGCGTCTCATGTAAATCCTATTTTATAAATATTTTAACAGCCATCATTTATGCAATAAATAGTTAACAAATAAAAGCCTAAATTTAACTATTTAGATGCAAGACCATAAGAAGGTTGCATCAAGAAAACAACCTCCCACACATATTTATAAAATTGAGTAAGATTAGTGTATGCTGTTTGGGAAGACATGAATCTTAGGATCCTGTCTTAATAGTTTTTAATAGTTTTTTTCTGGTGCTTGCATTTTTATCACTTTACCGTTTATTTATGCTCAACATTCTTTGTTTTCTGTTTTTTGATTATTTAGATAAGTCTAAATTAGATTATTTAGATTTATCTAAATAATCTTGTCTTTATTTAGATAAGTGTTGTTTTCTATTTATTTATTTATGTTTACATTTTGCTGTGCTAGTTCATTATATGTATTCAATTTGTTTGTTTCTTTTAAAATGACGTTTTGAGGCTAAAATGACCATTTGTTCACTCCTCCCTTGCACTTCTTATGCCATCTCGCACTCTCACTCAGCTTACCTGCCTGGTCTCTCCTCAGTCATGTTGCTTTTGTTCCTTAGTATATAAGATATTCATTCTCGTATAGGAAGAGAATGAAAATCTCATCAT
>NW_015115815.1:36590-56046 GCF_001443285.1 Poecilia latipinna
TTTTGTTCCTTAGTATATAAGATATTCATTCTCGTATAGGAAGAGAATGAAAATCTCATCATATAAAAGCTATGAAACGACCTCTTCATGTCCCTTATATGAAGAAAATATTACTGCAGACTGCTACTGCAGTAATACTACTGGATTACAGCAGTGTTCTTGCTATATCCTGTTGTCTTTCACCTCAGTTCTGCCTGTTTTGTTTCCCATGTCTTATGCTTTGGCTTTCTTGTGAAAACTTTTTAAGTTTGTGTATCATTTGTTTTAATTTTATTAAATGCTCACCTCACTGAAGAGCTCTGCAGCCGTGCCCTTTACAAATTGAGTTATGAGAGAAGCATGTTCATTGCAGATTTTATATGCAAACAAAACTATTTTAACGCTTCATTTTGCAAAGAGCTCATGGAGAAAGACTAAAGGTGAAAAAATATACTGCTTACTTTGGATGGATGGCACTGTAGCTTAGTTGTTCAACTCTTTTTGTCTCATAGCAACAAGTTCTCCGGGGCAAGTCTTGGCTTTGCATATCCTGCTGAACAAAGTTTGCATGTTCTCCCTACGTATGCGCTGTTTTATTCACAAAACTGTGCAAGTTCAGTTAATAAGTAAAGGTAAGGTGAGTGTGTTTCCGTGCGTGCGTGCGTGTCTGTGTGCTAACCCTCATGAAATGTTTAAATTGAACTTCAACTTTTGCCCAGTAAAGCAGGGACAGGACCCTGTAATAAGACTAGAAAAAAGCCTTGGTTAAATAATTTAATGAATAAACAACACTTCTCCGCAGCAAACACTACTCTGCAAACCAGAACTTTTTCAGATTCCTTCAGGAAATTCTGACAACGCCTGACTCTATTCTGCTGCATTGAATTGAACTGATTTAAAATTTTATTTGGACTCTGTATAATTTCTTGTCCAGCTTCATGGAAAAGCTTTACAGATTTTATTTTCTACAATGAAAATGTATGCTATGTGTTACGATGACATTTTTCGCAGTATGCATTTAGAGGGCTCAGTTAACCTGACTGCCATGTTTTTGGACTCTCGGAGGAAGCTGGAGTAGCTGAAGCGAACCCATGCTCGCACAAGGAGAACGTGCAAACTTCCTGCAGAAAGACACTGGGCTGGGATTCGTACCCAGGCCTTTCTTGCTGCAAGGCAACAGTGTTTGCAACTGAGCCACTGTGCAGCCAGCTCAACAACATGTCTAGCTAAAATTTTGCAGCCATACCAGGCAAGTTGTTATATCCCCACTTTTAACCCCATGAAAACAGTTAAGCTTAATGAACAAACAAAAGGAGGCTTCTTTCTGCTCCATAATAAGCACGTTTACCCGCATTCTGACAATAACGGTTTAAATACATGGGACAGTGGGGGACCATTAAGTGTAAAACGACACTGTATGAATAGAAACAAACATCGAATACACCTAAATGTGTCAGGATCTCGGCTACTTATCATCGAGCACATAATGAGCACCATAACCCACATTACGACCGCATCTATAATATTTTTACAGCATCTCTGCTGCAGCCTCTGGGACAGACAGTGGCCCGTTTAATAAGGTTTATAATGATATATGCCTTCCTACACCCTTTCATCAGTCTCTAAATTGGCACTAAGGGGTTTCTAGTTGACCTATTTACTCATTGTTCTTTTGATCTGGTTAATACGGTGACATTGTGGTGGCACACAACCATACACCCACAACTATGCACCCACATGTGAAGATTTAATGTTTTTTTATTACCACTGTGGTACGGAGGCCAAGACTGGGGTGGCTAGAGATAGAGAGGAAAATTGCTTTATTTTCTTCAAAGCTGCGACATTCAAATATGCATATTTAAACGTATGAGCCAAAGCCAGGCTTAGATATGGGAAATAAAAAGAACAAAAAAACAGACGACAAGAAGCAGTGTGTGTGTTTGTGTGTGTGGGCGGGCTTGCCCGTGTATCCGAGGGTCATGTGGTCAGATGTACGGTTACGGTCCCTGGGTCTGGACCTCCAGGTATTAGTGTAAGGCTGATGAGAAGGATATTTCATTTCTGCCCTTCAGGGTTCTGTGCGTCTGTGTAAATCCATGTGTGGCAATGTGGGTGGATGGATGTGTGCGCGTTTTGAGCTCAGCTGAGCAGGTGGTGAGATATCACTCTAATATGGCCACAGGGCAGATGGCCGAGCGTCCCACCTGCACCCCCTTTAGACCTGCAGGACAGACCCCTACATCACCTCTACTGACCATACACTGTACATATGGTGACACCAACACACATACACAGAGACATATGAGCAGAGAATCAGCACAGATGGAAATTTTAGCATCTTTACAAAGTTCAAATCCATACTCAAATTCTCAGTAGGGATCTAGCGATAATGGATTTGGCATTAATTTAACAAATGAGTTAAATTGGGTTCAGCATTAACAAATTAGAGTAAAGATAACTGCATTTTAAAGAATCAGCTTTTTTTTATTAAACGTTTAAACATCAGCAATTATGAATACACTTGAGGTTTTTTCCATTGATTTTACTTGATTTTTTTTTTTTTTAAATTGCCATTTTGCATACAATGTAAATAATGTACTTAGAGAGATGCCTGTGTCAATTTAAATCAAGAACAAACTGGACTGAATGAAAGTAACTTGGGAAGACACACGTTATTTCCACAATTCACACGATTCCAGATTTATTTTAACTGTCCAGGCAAAAATGAAAGAATTTGTTGAAATTAATCCAAGAAACTCAAAGGTTTCTGGGCATGTTTTCTGTATGTGGTGTTGTTTTTCTGTGCTAGTGTCTCTTCTCCCTGAATAAGTAATGACTACAAAGTTTATTCATCTGACAAAAACAAAATACAAGACAAAGCAGAAAAAAATAAATAATGTAAAGATCTAAGTTGCAAAATTGCAACACTGTGTTTCATCATCTCTTTGAACATTATTTTTTTGGGAACTAAGACAACTAATGTTAAAAGTTTTAAAAGTTGGATTTTTTTGTTTGAGCCGCTTGTTAGTCAAACCATTTTTGTACAGCTTCACAAAACATTGAATCTTTTCAGCTTTATTTAGTGCAGCCAAGTCAAACAAGAAAACATTTGCCAAGTAAGATAAAATGCAGATGAAGCATTCTGTTCCAAAATATTTATGTTCATTATTCTTCTTCCATCAGTGGAAGAAAGGATGGTATGTCTCTGTGTTGTTATGAAACAGCAAATTTTGATCTTTATGTTTTTATCTTTATGTTCATTTGTCAGTTTTGACATGCAATATTTCATGTCTGTGCTGGATGCTTACAGCTAAATAATTACTTTGTTGTATGTAGCTTTTATAAAACATGTGGCTTTTTACATATTTGCTAAAACTGTCACGTCTTGACAGTGACAGTTAATCAAGATCCAGCTCCTCCGTCTCCTCCCTGTGCAGCTACCGTCAGAGCAAAGGCAACGCTGTATAGGAACTTTCAAAGGAAAATACTTGTTTTCAACTTCTGACCCACTTCCAAGATCTACAGGGAACTGCTTGCCCCAACTCTTGATACCGCTGCAATAGATGACCCAGGTTCACCTAAGTTGGCTGTAGCCTTCCACTCGATTCTGCTGTCTCTTCACTGCTTCGTCTGGGCTTTCTCTCATTTAACCGACCCAGAAGGAGATGTTGTGAACAATGACGTTGGCTTTCTCAAGATTTGATCTGGTCTCTATTATGAGTTGATATTCTGCCCATAATAATCAAGTTGACAAAAAAAAAAAATGCCTATATAAGATTTTACCATAGTTTGGAAGATCTTGTTTCTACTCTACAGCCTGTAGCTCTGTTAGTATTTTGTGAGACAGCTTGTCGGACATCTGGGCATCACATGAATCCAATGAACGCCCGTGTAACATTAATTCAGTTACACTCGGTATGACAACTAGTGGTTGTGACAACTGTACCCTTGTGTCTATCAAAAGTTATGTACAACTACACATTGTGGTAGTCTCTTTTACTTCCATTTTGTAAGAAATGTAAATATGACTTTTTAATCAGGCTGAGATCAAACAAGTTGCACACAGAATCTTCTGGGATGATCCAGTTCACTTCATTTTCTGTCTTATTTTCACTGCTCAAGCAGTGACACGCAGTCTCCCTTCTGAGCTTGCATGAATATGGGCTTTGTTAAGCACAAATCTTTCTCTCTCACAAACAGCGTCATTATGTATCAATTTACACACATGCAAGGTCAATTCAGTGCATGTAACGTGCTAAATACTCCTCTATGGACTCAAAGTTGCTTTGAGAGTGAATGTTTATTTACATTTGGTGCCGCCCACTTCAAATTCTTTCCATTGATCAATTTGACCATTGAAAGTACATGACCCTTCTCTGAGCAATAGTAAGATATTATTTGATGGAAAATACTCTGTAATTATACCCATATGAGTATGTGTTCAGTTGCAGTGGTTAATTTTCTTTTTCAGCTTCTATTTGTACTGTTCTATGAAAATATAGTGAGTCCTGAATATTGTTATTTTTTGTCCTATTTCAGAAAATGAAACCGTTACATGATTAAAGAGTAAATTATTTTAAGCCTCTATTTTTTTTGTCTCATTTCAGCAACTGGAACTTCAAATAATTGACTCTGTGTGTAATGAATCGACATTACATGTAAGCTTTTATTCATCGCAAATTTGACTCGCAGGTAATGAAAACCCAGAATCTAAACGTTGCCAAAAAGTTAAATGATGGAAACTCCTTGTGCCACAACCTAATCAGCTAATTAACGCAAAAAACCTGCAAAGGTTTCCTAAAAATTTCTTGAGGGTTGCAGAACACAACTTTCCCACTCACAACACCAGAACCGAGGCGAATGAAAGACTGAATAAAAGCATTTATTTTCATGACGTTCTAGTTTTCAACTGTTGTTTATAATTGCTAACATGAATCTTACTTAGCCAACTGAGTCTGTGGTATGTTGATACGGATCTCTTTCTGTGCTTGCATGTTATACGACAGACGTGTCACACTCCGGATCTTGATGCCCGGTGTCATGTATCTTTTCGATATGCTTCAAATCCAGCTGAACTTAATGAAGTACTGGATTAAATCCTTGTGTTCTCAGGTTTTACAGAGTCCAGCTAATGACCCAATTATGTGATTTAGGTGTGTCGACAGAGAGACGCATCTAAAGGTTGTGGGACATTAGCCCTCGATGATGGGAGTTTAACACCTATGCTGCAGGCGAACACTGTTGTGATGTAGTGTAGGCTGACGTCAAGTGGGACAAGCCCAAATATTGCAGGAGAAAATGTCAGTTATAACATTATGTGGCAATAAGCAAGCTGCTATTTTGCTATGCAATACTCTTAGTGAAAGATATGTTTCTTATGATGCCCATGTTGATAATTTATTAATTTGATTCTATTTCTGCAATGCATACATTTACTTTGGGATGCACCCATAATCAAACATGGAAACCAAAAGACATTGGGAACATTTCATATCCCATCAAAATATTATTCATGGCTTTAAATCTATTCTGAAGCTGCTGTTGGCTCCTTACGTGTGTGTATACATGTTCTTTTTTTTATTATTATTAAAAAACTCCTCAAAAAATATATGCTAAAAACTACACACAACCAGTATATTAGTAATTCTCAATCAGATGGCATCCCATAGTTAATTACATTAAAATGACGGTTTTCTGATTTGTGTTTGCAGGGCTTAAAAGACGGACAGGTGCAACAGGATTTGCTCCAGCTGTGCCGCATTTGCATATTTAATGCAATCAGTTTTAACTGATTATGACACTCAAATGCCAATATACATTTCTTTCTCTCGTTTTTTTTTTTTTTTTTGGTACCTGTACTTTGCTGTATGTGCGAGTGATAGAATCACATGATATGACAGCTTTATTATGTAAAAACTGACTGTACTGGGGGAACATCCAGTGTAAGCCAGTCTCATTGCAGCTCAAAAATGTATCTGAGGAATGAACTTTCCAATTAAACTACATACGTGAATGAATCTTGATTTTTGTCCTAACCTTCGACAGAACCAGAACCGAACTACACGTGAATCATTTGAAAGCTTTCTGGATTCTAAGTGAGCTAAAATAATCAATGCATATACGTGAAATCTATTGACGGGCTCTCGAACAAAGTAACCCAATAACAACAGGTCTATCATAGCCCTCTGAGACTGGGTGGAGATACCTGGAGAAAAGTGTTAAAGCGAGTCAAAACTCATATCAAAGGAATAGATGCTCTGCTGCAGATTCCATGAGCAGAAATTGTTCCTAAATCTGTTCATGGTAAGCAGAGGAGCAGGTGTGTGTTTGTGAGTCAGGCAGAATATCAAGTCAGTTGCATATTCTCACCACTGTATTGGTCCCTGAGTGAGTACATTTATGCAAATGCTGTCATTTTTACCAAATCTCAATGTAACGCATGAAGATTCTGCACACCACCATTTGAAAGCACTTTGAAAGTAGGCCTCCCCCAGGGCGTGAGAATCTCTTGGTTTGTTAATGTATGTTTGTTTGCACTTGTGTGCGTGTGTATATGTCCTGTGTTTGTAGCACACTGAGCCCAGGGACATTAGTGATGCCACCACTGTCCCAGTTTCTCTCATCCATCCTGAAAAACATGTTGATTCATACAAACCTCCTCTTCCTCTTCAGCTTCTCCAGTCCCTCCTATTCTCTTGGGATGGACTGAAGGAAATGTACAACCACAGCAGACGCTCATCACCCATAGCTATAGTGTTTGATTTTCCACTTTTCTTCATTTTTCCCCTGTCATAGTACAGTTCTAAACCGTCTCTCTCCCAATTGTCTGCTTAGATACCACGAGGAGATTAGCCAATAGAAAAGCAAGAGCGTGGCTTCTTCTTCTGTGGTGTTTTACCTAGTAAAAATGCACTGTAAATGTAGACTTTGGAGACATATTTGGGCTGTATAATCACATAGTAATATTTGTCGAGAAGTTTCTGATCTTGCCTTTTTTAGTCATTAGGGCAGCAATTGATCCTGCATTGAATTCTCATTTTTACATTTTAAAGTCGGGTGGAGTTGTAATTTGTCTTCTTGTTATTGTGAAAACACGTTGCACGTTTTAAAGGTTTCTCCAGGAATAACAACAAAAACCATTATTGGATCTCCATATATTTATGTCACTACTCAGCAAAAAGAGTGTACCGTTAGCACATCATCATTCTCAATCCACTTATATTTCTTGAGAAAAATAAACCTTTTATTTTTGCTTAATTGGAATTTAAATCCGAGGATGTTGGTTTAGGTTATAGGTGCCAAACTCGGATTCATCCTGGGCCACAGGATAAATGTTTATTTACACCTTATGTAAATTCTGTAGCTGCACAGGTCCAACACAATGTTGACCAAAGATCAGTCCGGTGTCTCATGAAGTTTTTGTTTTCTTCTCGCTCTCTTCTTCTGTCAATACTGTGAAAACTACAGAGCAAAAGACAGTTGACTCAAATATGACATTACATATCTCTTTAAGATCTGCTAATATCTACCCCCAAATCATCTTAAATATATTAAATGAGGATAACACAATGAAACAAATAAAAATCAACAAAACGGGTACCAAACTAATAGACATGTGCGTCTCTTGGAACACATGCAGAATCATTTCTTTTACTCTCCAGTCATTTTTCTCTGTGTCCATTGGGTCAAAACCCGCAATGTCTGTGGTTATTTTAACAACTTTCAATTCATTAGCCATTAATTATGAGCACACTGTGATATAATTCAAATAACAGTCTCCCCTTAGAGCTGGAAGTAGCTGTTGCATTGCTCTGTGGGACTTGTAATGTGAATTGCACAAGTGCTACTCAGTCAACTGGTGGGTTATTAAAAATAGATATATGAAATTGTCTTGTAGCCCAGATACAGTTTTATCGCAGGCTGAATTTAGCCTATGGGCCTTGAGCTTGACATGTCTGTTGTAGTCAGCTTGACTTGTTTTACACATTCAGCAGCACAGCTTAATCATTTACAGCTGTTTGTGCAATAAGTAGATAAAGTATTCACAAGACACCAAAAGTGGAGTCAGAAATAAAAATGTACCATAATTCCAAATTCAATAAAAATTATTCTCCAAAACATGGTGTCAAATGAGCTTAAATTGCTGCTCTGAATGCTGTTTTACAGTCATTATGTAATACAAAAAAAAAAAAAAGCAAATCAGAAATCCGTCATAGTCTGCAATACTTTATTCTTGTGGGGTATTCAGTGTCCCTGCGTGAATACCTTCTGCCTTAACCTGAATAATAGGGGGGAGGGCACTCTGAGCCAATCAAATCCTCATTTGCAGTCAATGGGAGTTTTCTGGCCAGACTAGGGAAGCTTTTTTTTTTGTTTGTTTGTTTTTTATGATACAAAGTTGGAGGTGAGAGTTTTAGTGAAACTCCATTAGAGAAATATAAAATTATTGCTACTTATTATTTTAAACTGAGCCAGACATACTCAAAATACAAATTAAGACGTTGACAACACACAAGTAATGTGTAAGTTTAGATCCATTCAGGAAAAAAAAAAAAAAAAAAACCTAACAAAAACACCAGACCACATTTAAACGATTTGAATTAAACAGGAAGGTTACCTTGTGTGTAGTACAAACATCTAGAAACATATGCGCCACTGCTCAAAAAAAATAAAGGGAACACTCAAATAACACATCCTAGGTCTGAAAGAATGAAATATTCTCATTGAATACTTTGTTCTGTACAAAGTTGAATGTGCTGACAACAAAATCACACAAAAATCAATGGAAATCAAATTTATTAACCAATGGAGGCCTGGATTTGGAGACACACACAAAATTAAAGTGAAATGTTCCCTTTATTTTTTTGAGCAGTATATATATATATATATATATATATATATATATATATATATATACACACACACGTCTAAATGTATAACTCAGTGGAAATGTACAATGTGTTACTCATGGACGAATGCTATATAAGTAACATAAAATAATATAATCTGTTTGCACATCCCTCACTCCACATAATATATTGTCATTCCATAACAAGGCCAATGGATCAAACTTCAGCCGGGGTCTTTCTATCTTTGTCACTCCGTGCATGTGTGGGTGTTTCCTGGCCTGGTGTTTCAGGACTTTCATAAGCATCTCAAATACTTGTTCCAGTCTCACTGGCAATATCCCACTCTTCTCTCTGCCAATATGCTGTGAATTGTAAGTCAACACACATTTGTTTTACTTTTGTTTGAGATTCGACTGGTGCTCTTCAATTAAGCCATTTTTTGTGTGATCCATTTGTCAGCTGCATGTGTATCCTGGCAGGCAGATGAGAATAACACTGTCACAAGTATAAAATGCAGCTGTCTTCAAAGAAAATGTTTGATATTTTATTACATCTAAGTTTCTCTCTCAGTGAGCAACCTCTGTGTAACCACAGCCAAAATCACAAGTGGATGAATGATTTTTAAAATGATGATGCACCTCAGAAAAATTCAAAATTTGAAGACAGAACAGCCAGTGTTCAGAGTCTAAGCAAATAGTTTAGCCCTAAAGGCTAATGCTCTTATTTTAACCCTGCCACTAGTATTTGCAATGAATAATAAGGTACTTATGGATGGAATTATGTTTGTGATTCAAAGGGCTTGTATTCATGGTGTTTATTTGTTATGCATATTTCAGGTTAATTCCAATGTTCACAGCGTGGATATTGTTTTCAGATGCCCTATTTTTCATCCATACGTAACGACGGTCGTGATAGCTAAAAAAAATAAAAACAGCTTTAATTACCAGTTCTCAGAACATGACTCCATTTGCATGTTCTGAGAAAAGTGTTGTGGCTTTTTTATATTGCAACGGACAGCCCCTCCATCAGATTTTTATTATAGCCGCACTATCCGGTCCTTGGGTCAGAACCCTCTGAACGTTCCTAAGATCCAATGTAAAACTCAAAGGGAACTGTCCTTTCAAGCAGTAGCCCGTAGACTGTGGAAAGCCTTCCACCTGTCCCTCTGTGTGGCAGACTCTGTTGAATCATTCAGAAAGCAGCATGAGACACTTATTTAGACAAGCTTTCAATTAAATGCACCTCATGTTGTTCTTGTAAGTCTTTTTAGTTTGTTTTTCTTGCACTCCAGTGAAAGGTGCTACATAAATAAAGTTTATGTACTGTTTTTGAAGTGGTGGCTTCTTTCTCACTGAGTGGCATTTCAACTTATTTCAGTGTAAAACTGGTAAATGACTAACACACAAGCAAATGTTTCTGTATTTAATCAGTTTGACACAGTTTTGTTCTACCGATTGCCCAAATTGCTGCAACAGAAAAGTGTTGTGGGCTTCTTACATCTGTCTCTGTTTTCAGCCAGCACTTCCTTTCTTTCTTAAGTTTAAGGTACTCGTCTTTATATAAAGGGGCTTATATTACCAGCATAAACTTACTTCATCAGATTGTAGCTGGAAAGTGTTGGAGATGGACTTCATTTTGAAGAAAATGAGTCATATTTTAACAGCATCCTGTGCCAGAAGATCTCATTACCTCTCCTACAAATATAAATCACATTTTAGTCACTCTTTAAAATTCAAAGTATGAGCTGGATGATTAAGTGGCCTGTAATCACACTTGGTTGAATTTGTGGCATATTTCTATAATAAAGCCACCAAAAGAGGTGGAAGAAGCTACTGACGCCAAGCTTTATATGTGAATACAATGCAATACAACTCAATGTGAATTTACTAGACCACTAGATCATAACAGTCCCAGTCAGTGATCAATAATTGTGTTTGCAGGCACAGAAAAATCCAAACTAGAAGGTAGCTAGCTAAAGATACCCCAGGCATTGGTGATGGAGATTGCTTCTCGCAAAAAGTACATATTGACAGATTATGCATGTGTATAAATGCCTATGCTGGTGTGTGCACCCATGGATTTTTGGTATGTGTATGCTCCTTCTGGCGAAGAAGCAGATTGCTGAACAGACAAATATGTCCATCAACAACAGACTCCAGGCCTTCAAGTATGACTAATCATCAACACAATGTGTGTATGTGTGTTAGGATATGTGTGTGCAGAGTGTGGGGAGATGAGGCACAAATTGAGTGAAGAAACAAATTAGGATTGTGCTGCCACTGAGGGTATAGGTGAAAGAGTTCAGCAGTCTAGGAAGACAGAAAGACGTAAAGGCAAAATATGCCTGAGACAGGAAGAGAAGACTGATGATTTAAAGTAAGTAAAGACGGAAATGACCTACTAGAAAAAGATTTAAAAAGTGACTTGTAGACGGGGGGTAGGAGAAAGACCAGGAAATAAGGAATGGGAACACAGGCAGACTAAAATGACCCCAGGGCCCCTGGCTCTGACTAATAAACAAAGATGAATAAGAGGAAGAAGGGCAGGAGGAGGAAAGGATGAGGGCAGATAAAATAAGGGCAAATATAGGTCAAGATTACAGAAGAAAGCATAGTTGTTTCTATACCATGGACAAGTTAAATGAATAAAACTACTTTATCACTTTTACTTACGTTTATATTGCTAATTAGCATATTTCAGCCACCAAAGAGTTTGTGTACATTGTAAGAAGGCTCCCTTGTACACAGTGGCAGCTGACTGGAGAGACTGTGCATGTTGCTGGAAATACTTGATCTAATTACAAGGTTTATAGTTTTATTTACGTTGCATGCAAGATGTATTTTTTTTTTTTTCCATATTTTGTGTGATGAGAAAATCAAAACAAAACAGAGGGGATGTTATCGTTTTCATTATCTTTTTCTGTCAATCTTGTTCCTTTGTGTTTCCCTGTGTAATGTAAGTTGATGCATTCATCGTTAAATTTAACTTATCCAAGCTATTGCTGTTGTCCTGTTGAACTTTGGATCTTCCTTAAAAGCCTTATAAAATGACGGAACTGTAAAGTATGTATTTATTTATTAGAATGTATATTCCAACTCACAAATACGAGTGAAAATCAAAACACAAACAATTGTTGATCACATGACCCCCTGGAGTCATGTGAACAAAAATATTTTTGATTGAATGTATTAGAAATGAATCATTTCAAGAAATTAACCACAGCCTGCCTTTTCTTTTTCAAAGGCAAAAAAAAAGCATTTGTTTCATTTCTAAACAAACAAGAGGAAACTTTTACATTTCTGATGAGCGTAGCCCCAAAAAAATAACAGTTTGTTGAATTTGGAAACTACATCTCCACGTCATTGTTGGTGGACTGAATGTGAACACTCAGCTTTTTTCTCCCTGGAGTTCTGTTTTGTTATTCTTTTTGCAGTGTGAAGCCGCTTAAAGCTTTAAAAAAAAAAAAAAAAAGACCTAAAAGTTTATGAAAATATATGCTGGTATTTCCCAATGGAATTTTCACTGAGTATTATTTCAATGAAATGGAGGCAACGGAAACTACTAGAAGATACAGAACAGTCAAGATTAAGATAAAAAGTATGAAGGAGACATGAGAGAAGGTGGAGTGGGTGTCAGAAGAGAGGAGCAGACTGCCTGACTGAGAAGGAATTGTTGAATAGTGGCAGGAGGTGGCAACGTATTACTTTAAGTACTTCGCAAATTGGATGGACACAGACTTTCGAAACAGTCTGAGAAACCATGGAAGAAAGTGAAGTGGAGGACTTAGGGCGTTGACTCTATAATGTGTGCTGGAGTGTAAAGATAACTGTCGCTTGAAGCACAGTTTCAGACAGCAACATGAAGAATAAAGACGCTCATTAAAAAGCTGGAAGTAGGGAGGGAAAAATATTGGACCAACCAGAGAGGATTCAAATCAAAAGCCGGATTTAAAAAGGGGTGTTGCTGCATTCATCTCTTTTATCTGCTGTTTCCGGAGTGTCTGTGTACCTTTTCATCTTCCGTCTTGCTTGCCTATCCGTAGATACTGACTGCATTATAGAATTAGTTGCTTGGTCTCCTTCCCCCTCCCCCCCCCTTTTTATGACCAAGACCAGTTTCATTTTTAATAGTGTTCTGGGGCCATAGAGTCGAGTAATGGATTGCATTATTACATTATAGCTATAAATTACAATGTCATAAGGATGTGATATGTATGTACAAGGCTCTCATGGTTACATAATGTAACTACCGAGCTACTGTTGTTACATTGTGAAATAGTCTACCTAAATGGTAACTGTGTCAGTTTGCTTATGAATACATGTGTTTGGACAAAAAGAATAGACTCATATAACCTTTTTTTTTGTATTCTAAAACTGTTGATTTAGCAAAAGGACATTTTTTTTCTGTATTGTCTATTAAATGCTTCAGTGAAGCAAAAATTAATTCTGAAAACATAAGCACACTTGGGTATCTTTGACATACTCAGTGCGTTTAGTGCTCTCTCATGTGGACACCCATGTGCAAAATGTATTGCATGTAAAAAAATAAATAAATAAAATAAAAAACAAACAGCTTTGGTAAGCAGAGTTAACAGCCAAAGAACCACCATGTTTGTTGTGAACAAATACTTACACATGATCCAGGACCCAATATACATGCACTGCTCAGAAAAAAAAAAAAAAGCAAAATCTTTACTTGGGGGTTCTGAATCAGCAAGACGCTATTCACACAGCGGGTACAATGTTCTATTTTCTGCCTTTCAATCCCATGAAGACTCAGGAAAAACATCTGTGCATACAAAAAATATTAAAATACACACATTGGTTTGTGCCCCTTTTAAGAGGTTAGAGCAGTCTTTTAAAAATAAATAAATAAATAAATAAATAAATAAAAAAGAATACATCCTCAGAGAAGCAGAATTGTAGTCCATTGATTCTGGTGCTAATATAAGCATGTATAGCCTTCTCAAGAACAACACGGTTTAAAAAAGGCTCTTTCTGAGTGAAAAGATTAAGGTAATAAAAGCTTGATTTGACTATTGAATCACTTTGTTAAATTTAACATTTTTTATCAAAGATCATCCCAAAATTTGTTAGCGTGTCACTCGACTGGAAATTCAGAGCACTGATGTCAACGGTGCCATTCTCATTGTGCAAGATGTACTCAGTCTTTTGTCAATTTAGAAACAAGTACATGTTGGTTTGTCCACCCTTTCAATGCACAAATATTATCAGGGAGGAAATGTTGAATGTCACTGTTGCTAGGTTTTAAAGAAAGATCTGAAGATCATCTGCATATCAGTTAAAGGGAAGGTTATGATGAATTATGACCGCTCCAAGTGGCATCAGATAAAGGAAAAAGGAAGGAACCAAGAATGGAACCCTGTGGCAGGTTTGGGTAAATAATACATATGTAAATTGGTAATATGTTTGCTTAATTGTGTGCTGGCATACCATACAATTAAATTGAATCAGAATATGCTTGTTGCTTAACTACGACTCTCTAGGCATTTTTTTTTTCTATTGTAATAAAACATTCATTACTTTGATTTTATGTAGTTATTTTTAAATGCATTAATTCTTACTTGCAGTTTGTTCTTCCATAACCCTTAGAAACAACTTTCCTGTGGGAAAAAAAAGTGCCAAATGGGTACACAATTTGAATGACTAATAACTAATTAAATAAACAAAATATTAGCAAGAGAAACCAGTCATTAGTTAGATTATATGTCTGAATTTTGGAGGAATTCTACAGTATGCAATCTCATCAAGTCTCTGTCTTTAAGATAATTACGTGTCATATTTATCCTCTGGTAACTCGGCACTCTACATATTGTGTAGCAGTTTGTAGTGGAGTAAAATCCAGCATGTCAGGGCCTGATCTACAGAGTCAAATTCACTATTCACTTTCTCAATTGAAGGAGCTCCTGCTCACGGTTGGGAAGCAGATCTGACACTCCAAAATCGGCTCATGGATGCGCTTAGAGAATCTTTGCACATTAATGCTTTTAGAGCATCTACAAACATGTGTGTGCGCACACGCATGCATGCACAAACTCTCGCATAGGCATCCATGTACAGCCACAGAAACGCACAACACACACACTCTCATCCCTCGTTAATTCCTCTCTTCTCCTCCCTCTTTCGTCTCCTCTCCTCCCTCATCCTCCCAACGAGGGATGCCAAGCTAAGCCCAGAGCAGTTAAATAATCACAGAGGCTTCCAGCTGGCAGAATTTTCCGGAGATTTTGTTTATTTATTTATTTATTTATTTATTTATTTATTTATTTTTTTTGAGGGGGGAGAATATAGCAGGACACAGCAGCAGCATGCCAATATGTATTGATATTGTGCTTACAGAAAGAGTTCATGTGTGTTTGTTTGTGCACTGATTGATTCCCTAAAGTGGAGTGAGAAAATGTTAGAATGACATACTTGATTTGAGCAGCCCCATTTCACTGTCGTGTGCGTTGATGAAGTTTTCAAGGCTTCTTTGAAGTGTGAAAGAGCACAACTGGACACCAAGGACTTAAAAGCAAGCAGAGAGAGAGAAAGAGACAAAACACTGCCTGCTAAACCTCTCATTTATTTTGATCTGTTTTGTGGGTGTGCAGTATGATCCTCCCATTTGTTTGTCCTCTCCAAGAGGGGAAAAAAGTGGGGAACACTCAATATTTTATCTTTCACCTGATGCAATAATTTGCTGTTCTTACATTGCACTCCCACATTAGTTCAATCGTTTTTCTTTTTTTTTTTGTTTCTCCTAACTTTTGGATTACCTTCATGAGGCCACTCTGCAAGATGTAACAAAAAGCGATCAATAATGATGATAAGCAGCGTATGATCGCACTATAAAATGAGATTTTTTATCAAAAAGTGAATGCTTCGTGCTTCCTTATTTTGGCCTTCAAAGCTTGGCAGTTATTTTCTACAACAGCAAACCAGTTTTCAGAGATTAATTCCTCACAGTATGTGCTGCAGAAAGCTACTGTAGCAAAAAAAAGCTTAAAGCCTAGCTGTTGAATTTGGAGCCAGACTCACCAGCATCCGCGTACACACGCACACACACCCACAGAAATATTACATTTCAGCATTCCCTCCAGGTCGACATGGATGCAGGTTCCAAAATACAATTTTAGCCCCATAGGTCAAATCTGTATATATGAGCACTTCAAAGGATCCCATGGCCACTGGCTTCCTGGGTTCTCTTATTCCCTCACGTACATTCACATACACACATTTGGACACACTGCATTTAATCCATGTATTTTTAAAGTTGAGTTGTCATCACACATTTGGACTTACCTAAGGTGTTAGTAACTTTATCTCTCCTGAAATAGCCAAAGGCCTGGTAGAACCTTTCAAAGAGATGCACCTTTCTGCAGAACCGATTTATGCTACTTGCTTATTAAAGGCAGCGGGGGGGAAGTAAATCAATCAAACAATCAATCAGTCATTTACAGTTGCTGCTGTTCTGTCAGTCAGTCTTTCTCTCTCGCCATGCATCGTCCCCCCACACTCTCACAGTCTTAAGCTCTGTCTTTCTCCACAACCCTGTCTCGATACCCCCATAAACATATTCGCACACGCCCATGTGCACGCCGCGCACCTCTATCACACAAGGACGGTTAGTAACGAGCAGCGGGGATTTTTGATGACGGCTATTTTTAGAGAATTGTATCTCGGTGAGTTTGGTAATTTTCTCTCTCCTCAGTAACAGTTACCATGCAGAGAATGTTGTTATGAGGAGCAATCCAATGCAGCCAATCATCTGGCTTTCCTGTGTGATGGATGGGCAGACCAGACATTGGGAAAGAGATTGGGAACAAATAGCCAAGAGATTAAGGCAGGGAAGACAGAGACTGCTGGGGTTTTTTCTCTCTATTAGTTCACCGGCATGAAAGCAGATGGACATTGTGTCAAAGCAAAAAAGGATAGTTTATACTGTGACTGGATGTGCTTGTAGGAAGAAGGACAGTAGACATAAAGCAGCACAGCAGCATCCTTAGATGATCCATTTATCATATAAGCAGATGTCAGGTGCTATACAGTAGTTTATGAAGCAGAAAAAAGGGATTTTTGAAAACAATGTTTCTGACAACTTTGCCTAATTGTCATGTATTTATGTTGATTAATATGAGAGGATTCAAAAGGTAAAGTGGATCTACGTCTCTTAAGATGTCCGTAGATATTCAGGAAACAAAAACAAAATAAACCAGCAGTCTTAGCAGTAACTGTGTTGCTGTATGCATAAATGCTTTGAGCTGACTTTGCGAAATTCAGATGCCTCACGTGAAAGCTGGCAAACAGAGGTTGAATATTAATAAAGGAGGAAAAACAATACAGGATCAAAACTCATCTCTTCACCATCTTTTTTAGATTTTTCTAAGCATCTCGTGTTTCACACAACAAAGCTCCAACTTTATAGTGTCAGTCTTGTGGTAATCTGTGGAACCGAGCAAAGTACTCTGCAAGTCAGGTTTGAGGTTGAAAATGTGACATTAATAAGAGATTTTTTTTTCCTAATTTTATTTCAAGTTTAAACATTTTTGCTATATTTATGGAAACACATTCTGATTTCCTGATAGTGTTTATGTTTAAAAAACACAGAGAAGGCTGGGAAAACAGAATCAGCCCTAAGAAAAGCTGTGTCACTTGAGATCTGCTGCATGTCAACAGAAGTTAACATTTAGCATGATGAAGACAGAAAAACACTTACAGAGATAAATGTCAAATTACATGCATATAGCTCTGGATGTGGGTATGGTAAAAATATAAGACATGATAAGGACAATCATCACTAATTTTAGCAGACGTATTACTGACCAGTATGGTAAATGGATCAGTGTGTTAATGTTAATATCTTACTGTTTCACCCTGACATTTTTAGAAGCTAATCATTGAAATAAATAGTGTCACTGTACCCTTATTTAAACTCATTCTGTCCAACTTAAAGATACCTGCTAATGGCAAAACAGCAGGAGGTTGATGGTAGCATGCATGTAGTTCACAAAACAAGACAGTACACAGGTTTGGGCTCAAAAGGACATGGTGAGAACTTTGCAATATTTAAAAGCTATATATCAAGATAAAAGTACAGAAAACATTTCATTTCATAGACTTTTCTAGTGTATAATTATCAAGTTCAATTAGTTGTACTTTAGGTTTTTCCCAGTCACAGTCAAATGTAGCCCAGACTTGTTAACTGTACAAAAAGCCCATTTAGTTTTTTAGCAGATGTCATATTACTACAGATTTATAAGAATAAGAGGCTTCTTGAACAGCAAAGAAACAAATGTCATCCCACCAATAAATCATTAGGCAAATAAACAGCTATTTGAGTCTGTCCTTCAAAATAAGAGTCTCAAACAAATAGCAATGGGCAAAGTATAAAGCAAAGAATTTTATTTTATGATCTATAAAAAATAGCTTACTACTTTACTTCACAAAGTGTTGACAGGGAAATGGATGGCGCTTTGCAAACCAAATTTAACTTTAATATATTTTGTGACATTGTTTTATATCATGTCATCTTGTGCAACCAGATTTTGCTACATCCGTAGTAAACACACATCCTTTTATTCCGTCAATGTCGAAGCAACATGCTGCTACACCTGAAAAGTGATGCAGCTACAATTGGGACCTAATTTCCCAAGGAAAATTACATGAGCTACACCAGATGCTTTTGTTTTTTTATCTTTATCTTTTTCTTTTTTTTTTTTTTTTTGATGGTCAAATTGATTTGTAGAACCTAGTAAAAAATAGTTTTGATAGAAAGATTGAAGTGGGTTGAAAAATACACAGAAAAACAAAATAACAGTCATACACAGAGGGATGGTTATTTGAAAATAAATATTTAAAGATGGCTTTGATGGACGATAGATTGTTAGGAGCTCTGCGCCTGTGACAATCGGAAAGGTGGGCAAAAGAACAACAGAGCGAGGGAACGAGGAAGCAAATGAATGGTGTGTCAAAACCAGCCAGACTTGAGGAGGGAGCCATTATGGAGCATCATTGTCCTCTTGATGTGGGTTCTCTATCCTCTGCTTTTAGGTTCAAAACAATGCATTTCATGAAAAAGTAAAAGCAATGTCGTGTGGGGCATTTCATCTTCAAACCTGTTTATTTATTCATTCATTTTCCCGCAATTGCTTTGCCCATATTACATGTCCTGTGAGGAACAGAAGTCTTTTCCTGCTTTCTCTGGATGGATCATTGTGATGTTTCTCTGGTGCTGCCTGTTCTGGTCTGGCTGTTATTTGTCTGTTTTTCTAATAGATTCCCTGTGTATTATCCATCATGCAGAGGCTGGAGCACCTGAGACCACCGTTTCAGAAACATCAGTGCCAGGCCTGGATACCATTCTCCTTTGTGGAGAGAGACAATACTGGTTTTAATTCAAGTGGATTTTCTGAGGTCTTTGTCATATGTGTTGCTGTTTTCTATAGGGGCATTTTAACAAATTAAATGTGCTAGCTTGCCACCATGAGATCATTTCAAACACAAACTGCTCTTCAGGCTGATGAGAGTAACATATTTGCCAATTTTAAAGTAATAGTATTTAATTAGTACTTAATGATCTGTCAAAAATCTAAACAAGAAGAATGCCCTGCATGTTCTCTGTGAGAC
>NW_015115816.1:0-14609 GCF_001443285.1 Poecilia latipinna
TAACGAACGTCTTCCCGGCCCGCCCGCTGCTGCACCAAGCACACACAACCGCAACAGAAATTCTCAATCCTTCGTCGAGGAGCCCGTTCAATTATTCATACTGCTATTGCGGTGCTCTGGCACAGAGAGCAGGAGAGGGGAAGGGAGAGAGGGGTGGAGGAGGAAAGAGGCGAGAACAGGAGAGGGAGGACGAGGTGGAGGGGAGCGGGTTTTATCTAAGAAAGGGGGCATCACAGATGGAATATGTATGTATCCAGAGGAAGAATCTGCATCGGCCTCCTGCCTCTGCATCACCTTGTTGCCTAATGCTCCAACTTTAGTTGCTCCTTTTGATTTGTCTCTTTATTTCACATTCTTTTCCGATTCCTTCTCCGCTTCGCCTCGATGAAACCAGCCTCACGAGTGATCGTACTGACCTTGACTAAGAAATCTGTCTTTGCTTAACCCCTGCAGGAGGATACATCGCTCCACTCACAGTTCACACTTTACAACCCCCCCGAGGAGTAGGACTGTGAAAGACAAGTCTTATATCTCACCCAGAGCATCTTCGCAAAGCTCTTGTCCTGCTCATCTTCACACGAGGCGTTCCTCCTCTGTCTTTTTTTTTTGCCTCCTTTTACTTCCTCTTCTTTTTATTTTCACACCGTTTTCTTTTCTTTTCTTCTTGCCAGCTTTCTCGGTGCAGTAGAGTGCTGTGTGAGAGCTGCCCACTCCCCTTCCTCTGGAGGAAAAGAGCGGGAACACGAGAGAGTAAAAAGGATTTATGGCAAATGAAAGGGGGGGCGAGGGGAAACCAAAGGAAAGAGCATGCGCCAGTCGAGTCATGGTTACAGTGAGAGAAATAAAGATGATGAAGGTGGTGGAGGAAGCGAGGGCACAATGCAGAGCAACCCTTCAAAGAATTCAAACCATTTGGGTCTTTGGCTCAAACTGTATATATTTACCACTAGCGTTCAAAACAATGTAGAGGCCAGGAAGAATCACTGCTTTTTTTTTTGTGGTAGAAATCACTCTTTTACATTGGCAAACAATTCATTCTGTGCGGCTGATTCTGTGTAAGTGAATCATTTATTCAGAGGTTAAATGTTGAAATTAATAAAAGCGTGAAGTTCAGTAGTTGAAGTCGTTCCTCCTGTGAGCAAACGGGTGTCAACCAGGTGGTCCTAATCTAAAGACGAAAACAGCAGATGCTGTCCATGCTGGCTATCCTCTCAAAAACATTTCAGTTCAAATAAGCAGGCTGCTGTGACTAAAAAGTTAATTGTATAAAACATGTAAAAATTTTAGACATAATCTTAGATGATTGAACGTAGAAACAACAACAACAACAAAACAATGAGGGAGAAAATAGAAAACACCGTTCAAATGGATACGATGTTTACATCTGTGATGTTAGGAAAGAAAATCTTTTCATGTGGCATGTGTCTAAAACAAGGCGTTTACGTAATTGGTTACTATGAACTGCTAGCTCTTTGGGGGGAAAATGAGGCCCACGGTAACACTGAGCCTCCACCATGCTCAACTGTGGACATAAAGTGATTTCTAAAAACAAAAAAAAAAGCAGCTCAGAGAACTACACTAACATTTAAAAAGTGAAGAAACCCTGACAGTTATCAAAGTATTAGAGTAATTTTGTGCATCGGGTTGTTCAACTTTAAAAACAAAACTAAAATACTGTGAAATTATTCCTCTTAAGGTCCACATTATGTTAACGCATGGTGAAATGTGAAGTGAGCGCTGGCTCAGGAGAAGCTAAAAGGCCTCAGTTCAACAGAAAACTCAAAACCCACTGGAAAAAAAAACACATCTAGAAAGTGTAAGGAAAGACCACAGAAATGAGGATATATTCATGGAGAGATGGGTTATAACTCAGCAGGGCTACAGATCAAACACACACACACACACCCACACATACACACGCATACTTCAAGCGTTATAAGAAAATGCCTGAAAAATGGGACTGTCCATGCTGGCTTATCATCTCATACATTTTGTAAAGAATAATCTAAACGTAGGAGTTTTCCTGTGTTTTTTATTGTTCCAGGAGTCGTTCTGGTCTGCAGCAGCTGGCTCAGACGTCGCTGTCGAGCTGAAGCCTTGTAGCAGCCACAGGTCATCGCATCAACCTAACAGGAAGTATATAAGCCGAGCAGACAGACATCATGTAGTGCTTCTTCAAACTGGTAAGATGGACAGTGTTTGAAATTGGGAAAAACTTATGCTGAAAGAAAAATAAATGAAATGAAGAACAAATAATAGCATGACAGACTAAACGATTTAAACACAAAATATGGCATTCATTCATGCCTTTGCCATCAGTCTAAACAATTTTCATTGGTAGATTAAAAGTGAAAACCCTAAAGACAGAAATGTTCTCAGTGGTTTCAGTACTGCAGACCCACATGCCCTTTTTGCACATAATGTAGCTAACCCAACATTACTGTAAATGTAGAAAAAACATAAAAGCTCAGATTTCAGACATTCTCGACTGGAATACGATCATTTGCATGTGAATGAAGTGGATGGATAAGAGCCTCTCCACAGAAATCTATTTCCATCACACCATAATGGATGCACCAAGCTGCTTGCTGCAGCGACACCAAGGCAGGAGCCAGTAATGGTTTTACGGCCGTTGGTGCCGACGTGGACTTTCTTTCCTGGAATAATTTATGATGTGCTTTTACAAAAGGCCGCACTCTGGGGAGAGCATGAGGGAGAATGTGGAGTTCAGTAGGACAAAAGAAATAAAGAACTGTTCGCACTTCCTACTCACTGAACCACAACCGTATTGCGATTTCATTCCTCCAGGTTCAAATTCTTGAATTTGTGATTTTAACCAAACTTTTTGGTGGCCAGTGTTAATATATTTTTTTTTCCCACTACATTGTACAGATTTGTTAAATAAATCTTGGCTATGACAATCCTCATATAAATCAACTAATTAGCTAAGATAGTCAGATAGTCTGTTTAAAATTTTAACTCGCACAGGAGACATGCAAGCTTTTTTTGCAAGAAAGAATTTGCTCCCTTACTGACTTCTTCTGTTCTTATCCAACAACATTTTTATATTGGACAACGCAAGAACTTGAATTTTTAAAATTGTGAGGGAGGAAGTGCATCCAGACCAATTTGACTTTGCTCAGGAAAGTATTTGCCCTATACGCCTAATGCAGTTTGTTTCAGTCGTTTGGTGCGAATCATTTTCGACATTTGCAAATTGCATTTCTCGAAACATTTCGTACAAATAGCAAAATAGCATGGATTACCTGCAAAAGCAAAAATCCCTAGTTCATCTCTCAAAATTAAAAAAAATGCATTTCTTTCACATTGTGACAGTCTGCAGTATTATCCTGCACAGCTCCAGTTTCTGCCTCTTCTCTTTAACAGTACCGTTTCACACCTCTCTTTGAAAGGTTTCTTTTCTTTTTTTTCTTATCCTCGTCATATTTGGCTGGTTCATGGGACACTGCTGTAGTGGACCTGTGAAGCCCACTGAGACAGCAGTGTGATGCTTTGGCTATATATAGAGAGGAATTACACTCCAGTTGTTCAAAAAGAGGAAATAAAGGAGGCCTTCATCCACCTTGAGCCCAGGCGGCCCAGGAAGCCTCATTATCCCCCCTGCGTCCTTCCAGGAAGCTTCTGCTGATCAGTAAATGCCACAAGTTTCACTCCCAGCTGTGAGAGCTTTCACCGCAGGGGAGAGGGGGAGGGATTATTTTTTTTTTTCCTTGTTTTTTTTTTTTTTTTTTTTTTTTGAGTTGGGAGTTGTTGGGAGTCCACTTTTAAGGGTCTGTTTCAATCCCTTTGACTGGTTCAGCTCCACACCAAAGCAGCCTATCGATACCGCACCGCTTCATCACAGGCCAATATTTGACACGGTGTCAGCAAATATTCTTTTCTCTGTTATTTATTGAGCAAACACCACCAAAACCCTCCGTTCAGGAAGCTGTTTTGTTACCCTAATCTTAACAAGAGCAATTGCAGTGGCTCCAAAGTGAAGCATGGTCTGCGTCCCGCCTCTGCCACGGGGGACAGCTTATGAATTAATGAGATGTCAGCCAAGGTGTCACATCTTTATCCACTCAATCTCTCCGAAAGAAAATAACAACCCTCACAGAGGAACCGATGCATCGTGGCACCGTGAATCTTGTCCGTCTCGGCGGATTGACTCCGGAGGCCCCGTCTTTAAAATATACATGCTACTTTTTTGGCATACGGAGTTTATCTTTAATTAGTTATTGATTTGATTTTGGCTATTGTTAACTCAGTTGTGATGTGAGGAAAAGCAAACATACGCAAAGAATGGCTGCAGTAGAGGGGTGGGATGAGTCCTGTTGGAGTGTTTCAAGTTTAGTTTGTCATCTAATATCAAAACTAACCAAAGTAACTGGATGTTTCGGAGATACTGGCGACGTTAAACACCAGTCCAGAAAACGTAATGAAAAAGAAGAGTCATTTAGGAGTGAAGCTTGGGTAGATATCGGAGCTGAGGTGTGTACTGAATGACTCTTGATTGCAGGATGCCTTAGAACAAATAAGCAGTGCCCTGCACACTTTGTCACGCCTCATTTTGTTGGGATTTTATGTGATGACCAATACGGTAGCTTAGAAATGTGAGGTGAAAAGAAAAGCCCACTTGGTTTTCAACTGATTTTGTGTACGATGGAGAGAGAAGCAACAGCAGAAACCGACGTGGAAAACAGCAACCGCCCTGACAAAAAGCGAGCTTTGAGAAATCAGCCATCAGTTTCACCTCCTAACTTTGAACCTTCGTTTGTTTTTTTTTGTTTGTTTTTTTTTCACTTTAGTTTTCCATTGCGAAACTTTGCTACTATATGTCTAAGGTCTCTAACAAGAGACCACTGTGTTGGTTTGCAGTGCCAGATGACGAAATGCCCTGGGTCATGTGATCCGCAGGCAGAACCTTATGAAACATGTTTCACCTGAGCAGCAGAACAACCTCTCACTGGCGCTCTCTGCCCTTCAGGCTGGTGTTACGACGAGTGCCTACGGTGAAACTGTACCGTAATCAGTCGACCTTCTGCGTCTGCCAACTCGCCTCGTCTGTTTTCATCACGCAAAGTTGTCAGTCCAAGACTGTTCACGTAAGAAGTGGCTTAATCTTCGAGACGAGGGTTTTTAAAAAAAAAAAATCCTCCTTTTGGCTGCTCGGATCTATTTTTGGTCCGTCTGCTTAAAATTCTGCACAAAGCAGAGTCTGGCGCATGAATGCAATCACACTTCAAAAATATCCTCCATCACTGCTCTGCAGCTTTATGGCAGGCAGGCATCTGCTGTATGCAGCGGTTATGTAGCGGGGCGTCGCGTGGAGTGGTGTCAAAAAGGTCAGACGGGCTTGTGTGGTCCGCCGAACGCAGCTGAAGCTTTTGTCATTATTCACTGAGCGGTGCAACGACTGAGATGAGCCTTCTGGTCTCAGAGTCTTACATCATCATGAAAAGATTGTTTCCTGGGAGCACAAAACAATGCTCTTCGGAAAAGTTTCATTTTCAAAAGTTTCACTCAGAAGGTATTTCATGCGTTCTCTCCGAGAGATGAATGCTTGAAATGGCTCATTAGTCCTTCTTGGGTCTGCAAGCAAAACAAAGTGTTCTTGAGCTTTAAATCACACACAGCAGCAGGGGCTTAGGACAACTCGCTCGTGAATCAAATCACTTCACCTGTTTTTATACGCCCTGCTCAGAAACAAGCGCTTTGCACCAATGAATCACCGACAGCTGCTGAGAATCACAAGGAGACGAAGGGTCGATGCGCTCTCTCAAAGAAAATCCACTTCAAAGTCATACTGAGATTTAAGATTTATAACTAATAAATGCCTGCAATTAAATCAATCTGCGATTAAGCTTAAAGTGATCAAATTTAGACAGCTTTAAGGACCTTTTGGCCAGAAGCATAACTGGAGGTGGTCATGGGACTTTTGGTTGCTTGATCCAGATGTGTTATATTTATCTGGACAAGGCGTTCCCATGCCCCTTGAGAAATTTTGCGGTGTTGCTGCTGGATGGTGCCGCAGATGTTATGAAGGGGTTTCTGATCCCTTTAAGCTCAAAGCAAGAGTAGCGTCCGCTGCACAGTCAGCATAAAGTCGATGCTGTTCCCAGCGGACTGTCTCAGGGCTGTTTCTGCCCTTCAGGATGTGGAGCTGAAGTGATGGAGAGAGAGAGAGACTGCTGGCTGGTTTGGTCTCAGGGCGTCAGCTTTGCTTTTTGAAGACGTTGTTGTTCGGTTTGCTTTTTCAACCTCAAGCGTGTTACTGAAGAGGCTGGAGTCAGAGGAAGCTCCTCCAAGTCTGAGGTCAAAGTTTGCAGCCTGAAAACTATGGACCGCCTCCCTCTTGGTTGGGGAGTTTTGGTTTTAACATCCTGCTCATCCAGTTCTCTGTCCAGAAAACCTGTTTCTGAAAACCGCAGGTGTTTAGTTGTCAGACGGATGTGAAGCTCAGTGACAGCTCATCTTAAACTTTCTCACTCTGGAGAATCTGGAGCTGAAAGAAAGATGCTGAAACATTTAATTACCATGTTGAACAACAGCACATACAAATTACCAATAAATCAGAGACTTCTTCAGCTCTGATCCCGGAAGAAGAACTTTTGCTCATTTAATTTTGTTCATTTGAAATGTAAAACCTCTCTTGTGTGGATACCTGTTATGGCCCTCTAATAGACTCTGCATGGTTCCTTTACTCTCTTTTAACTATGAAAGTATCAAATTAGAAGTTAGCAGTGTTGGGAACAAGGCCTAACCAGGAAAGACCTGAATGCCAAAATGAGGATGTCTCATTGTGTTACAATACATCTAACATCAGATGGGGACATTTGTGATCAAATATTATCCACAGTAAGACTGACTTGTTAGACTGTCAAGAATCAAAGCACAGTCCAGTCTCGGGTATTTTTTTTTTTGGGGGGTATTTTGTCATGCAGGGTGTGTGTTCTGGGAAAACAGAGAGCGGGGAGGGGATGAGAGCGATGCTTCCCTCCCCGGAGCTTTGACCTTCCTGACATTTACACATGACTGACATGAGCCTGAAATGTGGCCTCCTGCGCTCAGATAATTTCTCAAACTGTCAAGCTGGACGGAGGGCAGACTGCATAAACAGATTCAGATTTAAATACTGGGATGTGAAAGGGTATACAGCTCAGAGAGTCAACTGCAGCTAACGCTGAGTGGTTGGGAGAACTGATGAATATCAACTCATACATAATCTTCACAAGGGAACTTGCTGTTGGGCTTCTCTTTATTTACCAGCGACGGAAATAAGGGTCAGTTGATGGGAAGAAAAATGGAGATAGATACAAGAAGAGAAACCTGGCAAGGGCTTGAAAAGACTCAGAAATGTGACTGAGGTTAGTTGACTTTCCAGGGTGACAACAATCCCAAACACACATCCACCACCACAACTGAATGGTTCTGATCAAAGACAATTATCTCCATCCAAATCTGACTCATCTTGAGCTAATTTTTAAAGAACAGATAAATGATCTCTACAAGTGCAAAGCTGCGAGATGTTTCCTCAAAGCCTGCAGTTGCTCATGCGGTGAAAGTGGTTATGCAACGGCTTCACTCAGGGGGGGTTGAACACATCCTGCACACGCTGCACTTGTCCAGATTTTTTATTCGTAAAGCAACAGGAAGCAGAAAAAATTGTAATTTTCTTTCACTTCAAAATTCTGCACTAAGTTGTGTTTTTTTTGTTTTTTTGTCACATATAATCCACATAAAACACGTTTGGATTTCAAAATCAAAGGGGCATTCATCATTTTGCAAGGCACTATATGAAATGGAAGTCTTAATCAAAGTGAAAGTGCCAAAAATGTTGCTCAGCTTTAAATACACAACGTGTCATGTGAGGTAAATCTTGTTCATAAAAGTGAATTGGTAGTTTTTGTTTTATCAGATGGTGGAAGGCTGATAGGACCAGGCATGTCTCCCCTCTGAATGCCTCCATGACTCCAGTGCAGGCATGGGGCCTCGCAGCAGCAGCAGCAGCAGCAGCAGCAGCAGCAGCAGCAGCAACAACACAGCTTGTGCTTCCACCTTTACAAGAGACACTGCTTCGCTAACAGGCATCTGTAAAAACCCCTCTCCGCCTTTGGAGGTGCTCCCTCTCCGTCTTCACAACCTGATGTAGAGGAACACCGCAATGTCTGTTTCACGCACACAGAGCCAGAGATACTTGATGACATTTAGTATCACAATTTTATTACAAAAATTAAATTTTTCATCTGTCAGTTTTGCCATGCTTGGAGCATATAACAATACAGTAAAAAACCCAGACCCAGAGAGGATAGTAAAGCAGATTTCAACAATGCTTTCACAGCACTCTTTCAGTCATGCTGTTACTATACAGACACTGTAACATTCCTAATACAGAGTAGTACAAACACCTGCCGAAACACGTCATGTCAGATAACAAACTGTAAGTGAATCACATTTACCAACGAGAGAGAACAAGAAACTTAATCCAGCTCAAGAAACAAACAAAACAACAAAAAAAAAGAAAGGAAAGGAAAAACACAAACTAGTAAACACTGAATTTGCAACTGAAAACATACCAAATGTGCTGAATGTTTGTACCAGCCCAAGGCACCCAGGCTTTGTAGCAATGTTGGCAAGTTCACGACATTCTTACAGGGAAAAACTTGAAGCGAACGATGATTACAAATCGACTTTTACCCGCAGTCTGACTTTTTGCAGAGTCCTTCCTCCTTTGCAGTGTCCTCTTAGTCAGTCACAGTGCAAGTTCCGGAGGGTGGAGAGGGTGTGAGGGTTGGGGGGCGGTAGGTTGGGAGGGTTTGGGCATCGGGCCGAGGAAGAGGAGGCTGGGGGGGTCATTAGGAGCTGTACCGCATCGGACATCATTTCACAGCGCCAAACACTGACAAAAATTGGATGGACAGCGTAATCTCCCACTGCCGGAGGAAACAGGGAGGGTGTGGGGGGGGGGAGGCTAATGGGACGGTTTATGTAATTCCTCACTTGGATTGTGAATCGTAGAAACATAAGGTGCAGATTGCCAGCTGCCAGTCCAAGACGAAAATAAGCCAGAACGAAAAGCTTAGGTGTGCTTTCAACTGAACATCCAAGAAAAAAACAAAAAACTACAAACAAAAAAAAACATCAGATACCAATTTTGAGGAATGAGATTTTCTTTTTTTGTTTTTGTTTTTCCTCCCCCTTCTCAAGTTTGGAGGCGTTGTTTTTTGCACAGGAATACCTAAGAATGACATAAATCCCAGATTTAAGCTTACCAATTACTCTCTAAACAAAGGTCAAATGAGGACAGGAACGACAAAAGCTCAGAAATACACGGAGGCCTTTTTTTTTCTTTTCTTTTCTGAAGCAAGAAGCTGCGACTCAGTTGATTGAGCTGCACGGCTCGAAGGTCCATTTGGTGGCACCGCCAAATATTTCAATGTTGCTCTCTGTCCAGGAGAAGACGTTACCGACAAACGCTTTGCTGTTGCAGTTTGCCAAGTTGGCGATTTCAGTGGCTGAGAGTTTCCTGTTCCAGATGTTTAAGTGTGCGAGTTCGCCAACGTATGCTTGTGTTGCATCAAAGCCTCCACCCAGCGAGTCCTGTGGATCGACAACAGAGCACCGTCAATGTATGAACCTAACTTCCAAGGGCTTTTCACATTTTGTCTCATTACAACCATAAGAGTACTTCACACAAATTGTGACATGGAAGAAAGCTGACGTATAATGTTTAAAATGCGAAAATTGCGTTATGCTTTTAGGATGCCAATCACGTCGTTAAATAAACCAAAACCCAGCACAAACGATTCTCTCCAAAAAGTCACCAAAACAGCAAATCCATCCAGCCTGCCTGGATCATTAAGCGTTAATCAGAGAAGCAGCCAAAATGCCTAGAGTGACTTTACTGAATCTGCAGCGGAGGTGGGACAAGTCATGCACTTCCACAAATCTGGACTTGATGGAACAGCATCGGGAAGTAAGGCACTGTTGAAATAAAACTATAGAAGAAGGCTCATTTGCAGGTATAGGCCTCGGGGGTAACACTGGAGGGAGGAGCTGCAGACTAAAATAGTCATGCACTCGATAAACCTGGCTCGGAAGTGTGGAGAGGGTAAAGAAAACGTAAAGAAAGTCATAAGAAGTGTTGTTTGTAGGTTCTCCACACACCGAAAAGGAAGCTGGTAAAAGGTGATGGGGAGAGATGGGTTCAACCAAATACAGAGTAAACCTGGAACAAAGTCTGCAAAAAGTTGCAGAAAAATTTAACTAGGGCAGAAATTCACCCTAAACATACAGCCAGACCTATCAATAATGTTTGTTTGTAAACAGTTTTTCATTTCACTGCTTATGCACCGGGATGTGTGCATAAGCAGGGATGTCATTAATCATGAGCTGAAGGTTGATGAATGCTTCTTTTTTATTTTAAAGTGCTGAATTTAAACATTAAAATATGATAACAAATAGTTTTGTGGTTGAAAAATCTTTAAAAATTGTTATGAAACAACGGCATTATGTCAAGCAGTTTGTCCTCAGACACAAGTTTATTTTGCACTATAAAGAGAAAGAGACAATATAAATGAGAAGAAATTAGCTATTACCAAAGTTCAATACTACTTCGGTGTTTGCTAATTGAACTCTACATCTTTAATGAATCATGCTTTATCCAAATTCTCAGAATGAAATTATGCCTCAAATCTCAAATGAACACAGTAATTAGACAGCTGAAGCTTAACCGGACTCCTCTCTAAGTGTCCCCGCAGTCTTATTTTGTGAATATCTCCACCTCTAATCTTTCTTGCGAAATTAAACAGATAATAAGTCAAAGGGTTGTTTCCACAAGACGTCTGCGAGGGATTTGGGAGCAGAGGTTGCGGTTTTTTAAATAAAAAAAAAAAAAGAAAAAAAAGAAGGAGTATTCACCTGCTCTTGTCCCAGAACCAGAACTCCATCTGCTTTGATAGGGTGATACGGTGCCAGGTTCTCCCCGTGGCCCTGCTTCACTCCGTCCTGGAAGGCCTCCCATATCCCGTCGCGAATGGTCCACGTGATGCAGAGGTGATGCCACTTTCCGTCGTTGATGCTGAACGGCAGTTTTGCAAC
The DNA here is from genome assembly GCF_001443285.1 of Poecilia latipinna. Taxonomy (NCBI): domain Eukaryota; kingdom Metazoa; phylum Chordata; class Actinopteri; order Cyprinodontiformes; family Poeciliidae; genus Poecilia; species Poecilia latipinna. The sequence goes on from NW_015115816.1 coordinate 11,104, forward strand.
CTGAAGAGAGGAGATAATCTCCTGAGTGCACCGTCTTTTCATGTTGGTAACAATATCCTGTTCAGGGTACACAATGGTATGAATGATCAACACCCTCTCATCCTTCTGCTGAATCACTTCCTCTCTCACGTGTCTCGCCTTTTAGGTATTTATATAAAAATAGCCTCTATTGAGCAATTCATCACCTGTTATTATCCTGGTTTTGGTCTGGCCTTTCTGACTCATCCAAGCACAATAAAAAATAAAAAAAAAAGCGATGAAGCATTTTCCCACAGTTTGGACCTCTTAAAGCTAATTTGTGGATAACCTCAATCAGCCACAGGGTCTAAATCCAGGCGTTAGAGACTCAAAACTGACCTTGTCGTTGATAAGGAACTCCATGGGGTTGTTCCCCCACTCGATCAGCACCAGCTCGTTGGCTTGGCCTGGAACTGCGTAGGAAAAGGGCGTCCCCAGGCCGGGTGAGGCGCTGGACTTGATCCACAGACACACGCTAAAGGAGTACATCTCGGGGAGAGTCCTCTTGGCTTTGGCGTACATGTAGTTGGTCCTAAGAGGGAAGGTGAGCTGGAACCTGTCTGCTGGCCTGGTCTCTTTGCCTGCAGATGAAAGGGATAAGGAATTCATATGTTGATTATGTAATCCCTGGCATAATGTAACTACATTCACATTGGTGGAGTTAACTTACAGAACCTCTTAAAGGAGCAGGCTTCTGTTTATTTCGCTTTACAATGAAAATGTTTACATATACAGTAATGCTAAAATATGACATCTATTGGCTATAATTATGTTTAAACTGATACATAATTTAATGTGTATGTTTAATATTAAGTAGGTAACATTAAAAAAAAAGCATTACAAACATGCTGAAATTCTGTTCTGGATTTTAAGTTTTGGTTGCCACCCTATAAGTTTTAGTAATTAGTTTGAATTGGCTTTAAATGGAAGACCTCCATACAGTGCAGGTATTCTAATTACATCACATTTCTAGAAAAAAAAAAGAAAAAGAAAATAAGCCAGGGCGTTGTTGCAAATTCGTTCATTTGCATTATCACTGTGTGTATATTTTTTTCTACTTTTGAGATTACTTTTTTTTTTTTGCTGATGCAGAGGATGTCTCCGTCCCCTCCCTCTTCATGGCTTTCATTTACACCGTGAGCACGCGCATTTGCACGTGTCGAAATACTGAAAAGACCCTCAGCTCCAGAATGCGCCAGTGCCAGGCGCGCCCTTCAAACTTTCTCTCTACCTATGACTTCCGCAGCAAAGGTCCGCTTTGNAACCTCTAATGCAAGTTTTGTGATTCACTGGCAATGAGAAACATCAACTCAGCGAAGCAAAAGAGAAAACGGGTCTGGAGAAGTGAAACGAAGGCTGGTTCAGCTGGAGATCCTGTGCGTAACGCAAATCCAGACGCACCTTTCTCCAGGTCGGAGATCCGGTCGTGCAGAGAGGAGAGCGTGGTCTCCACTCTGTTCCTCTGGTCGCTCTCGTTCCTGTGTCCCGGCTTGCTTTCCTCTATGTTGACCCGGGACAGAACCTGCTTCTCCATGTCATCTATCTTGTTCTGCAGCAGATCCTTCAGGCTGTTCGCCTGCGCGCTGTTATTTCCTCGGCTGTATTGCTGCATTAGAAAGGGGGGGGGGGACAGATATGGAGTTAAAGACAAATGGAGAACACCATCTTGGTTTCTTTGCTGTTATAATTTTCCTTTAAATTAATATAAAGGGATTAAAAAAATGTGTTACTAACTCCCCAGAACATTCAGGATACTTCCCTTTGGCTAAATACAGCGGAGTTTAACTCAAGGGGAACGTTTGAATGAACTTTTTTGAGCCGTGAGCGCTTCTCTCGTCAGCCTACCTCCAGATTCTCCAGTCTCTGTTTGAGCGTCTGTAAAGTCTGTCCCAGCTGCGCCAGGGTGTCTGCGGTACCTCGGGATACATCCCCCATGGTGTTCTTGCCCCCCGGTCTCCTCCCCCCGGGTCCCGCCGCCGCCGGGAGGCTCTGACTCTCGCAGCGGCTCAGCTTGGACGTTAGCTCCTTGATTGTCTCCTTTTGGTTCACAATGGTCTCCTTCTGCTGCAGCACGGTCTCCCGCAGCTGAATGATTGTGGTCTTCAGGTCTTCCGCCGGTCCGCTGTTCTGCATCGCCGCGGTGCACAAGTCCACGTCTTTGGGAACTGACGTGCAAATAAACTGCGTCTGTCCAAAGTCCTGCGCGGAGCCCTCTGCAGCAAACAGGCAGGAGAGGAGAAAAAGTTTCCACGAGAATCCCTCCATGGTCGCCGCTCCTCAGTGAAAGCCTTCGGGTGTTAGAGAGAGAGAGAGAGGGGAGATAGAGAGGTTTCAGCACCGCGGAGCTGTCCACTAAAAACTGTGCGACGCTGCTGCTGTGCGCGCCTTATATAGCGGACATGAGGGAGCGCAGACTCACCGCATCACTGAGGGGAGGCAGCGGGTCCCGTTACACACCTACAGAGCCCTCCTTATTTAAGGTCGCACTCCGTGTGTTTGTGTATACAAAAGAGAGAACGAATAAACAGGAGAGAAACGGGAGAGAAAAAAAAAGAAGAAAAAAAGGATTCCTTAATAAATCAAAGCCTGAATCAGGTGGAATACGCATTTAGTCGCTGCTTTCTTAATGTATAGGGATAAGTGTGGACTTGAGAGGGCTGCTCCACTGGCGAGATACGGAATGGGAAATGGCTATATAAAAATGTTAACATGAATATAAGATGTTCCTGCTTTTTAATTATTTATTTATTTATTTATTTATTTATTTATTTATTTACCATCCACCTGGCCACGCCGGTTTGAAAACTTTATGGAGGCGCCCTTGACTAACATTACAAATGAGTTATGTCACCTGATGCACTGCAGATTCTTTATTGCGAAAATAATACCCATAATTGTTGGCAATAAAGTTTTCAGTAGTTATTGCATTTCAATTTTGCAGAAGAAATAAACCAATAAGAAAAGGCAAATATTCCCAAATAATCATTTTTCTGTAATTTAGTAAAAAAAAAAAAAAAAACAATATTTCTCTTTAGAACAGGAGCTCATTTAAATTTCATGATGGAATAATGGCTGTGGTTTTTTTGTTCTGTTTTTGTTTGTTGTATATTTGTTCTCCTAACAATCCCACCTACAATAATCTTAACATTTTCACATGATGTAACATTATACAGCGAGAAAATGTTGAACAGTTTTGCTATAAGAAGTAGCTCTGCAGTGGCATACTGTACTGCTTGTACAAAATAAAAACGATATGAATACAGTAATGCTCCTGGCAAAGAAAAAAAATACAAACACACTGATTTAAAATCTTCCTCTCGTTTGCTCCGGGTATGGTCCACCTTAAATGACCGCCGCTGCCCCAGTCATTAGAGTAGCTATCCCGGGGACAGAGTTCCCAACACAGCCCTATATTTCTCCCTAACTAGCCACTGTATGCTTTTCTTTCTTTCTTTCTTTCTTTCTTTCTTTCTTTCTTTCTTTCTTTC
>NW_015115816.1:18439-21818 GCF_001443285.1 Poecilia latipinna
GAGGATAGAAAATCTTCGGTTTGTTTCAGGTGCAATGATTCCCTTCACACACTCTTCTGCGGCAAGTTCATTATTGATCAAATATTTCATAGTTTAACTTCTCCCGTCCAAACTACTGAGATGAAAAAAAAAGAGCTAAAGGTCATCATACACCTGCGATTTCAAACTAAGCCATAGTTTTGCAAAAGAGTTTCATCTACTTTCTCAAAATTTGGATAACTGTAATTTGAATATTAAGTGTTAAATATATAATAATGATATAAAAAACTAAATACACCAGGAATCAATTTCAAGACAATTCGGGCAGCTTTTTGTAAAGAATGGCTCTTCGACCAGGGCGTCATTCCACTGAGGACAACTCCCACTCTAAGTGGCCCTGCAAGTATTAAACAGATATAGGAAAAGAGTTATCAATTCTTACTAAATTCAAAGTTCTTGTTTCTAAAGGCGAGCCTCAAACCAAGTCCAGCACATAAAAACAACCAGTGAGAAAACTAGCAAAAGTACATTAGTTATTGTTAAATTTCTTGATGAATCCAACACAAATTGCTGTCTTTTTTTTAACAAAGCTATTTTGATTAATAGTAGGAGAATAAGATGTTGGATGTTGTAAATTCAGTTTATTTTGTTTGCAAATGACATAAAGTTATTTAAATAGTTCAGATTGTAAGATATCAGAGCGGCTAAAATTATGTCACATCACAAAAGTCCCAGACTAACAAATCAAATCAAATTCACCTTTAAAAGGAGAATCTCTATTGGCTTATTTCGGCTTATTTTTATTTATTTATGTATTTTAATTCTGATTAAATCAGCTTTAATACAAACAAACGAGATAGAAGAGCTAGGTACCAGATTAGCATCTTTTACTGGTGAACGCTGTTGGCTTTAGCATGCATGTCATTTGTACAAAATGCAGCAACTCAGAGGGGACATCATTAAAAATGATCTCAAATTATCTGCATATATTATCTCATATTTGTCCCAGATGACTTGAGCTAAACATCATTGTGGAAACGTGAGTTTGTGGCAAGTCTTGAGTCATGCATAGTGAGTCCGATGCAAGTCTGCAGTTTTTGTTTTTACAATATGAGTCTAAGTTGCAGGTCAGGGTCTGGCAGGACTCATAAACAATAAAATTCAAAATCAAAGCTGGAATGCCAAACACTGCAAATAGAAACAACCCTATAAGTCAAGCAGAAAAAAAAAAATCAAGAATGATGCATGTTTTTAAGATGTAGATTGTGGAGAAGTTTGTCCCTCGTGGACCACCAAATCCTGGTGAGAAATCACTTCATTCTTTCCTTTCCAGGGCTTTTCTTTTATTTCTGTTAGGAACAGACAGTAAACAAACCAGCACGTCCTTTATGACACTGTAATAAAAGCAGCAATGCTCTGTGAGGACCAACTAAAATAGCTTCAATGTCATGCTGCTTTGTCATTTTCACCACATGACTTGTGTTTCAGGATGTGGCAAGATCTACGCAGATCCAAAGAAATGAAACAACTTCTGATTTCATGCAAAACTAAATTGCTATTTTATTATTTTGTTGGGGGCATTGGTGTCAAACTCCAGGCCCGTGGGCTAAATCTGGCCCACATCAGCATTTTATGTGGCCCTCTAGATTTGAGACTAGACACTAAGTGTGTTTAAATATTATGTCATCAGTCAAATTAATGCAGTTTTTATCTGTTTACTGCCAAACTATATCAGTCAGTCCCTCCAGTTTCTTGAGAATTATTGTGCAAATTCACGCAAAATCAACAAAATGCGCCAAAAACTGGGAGTTTATTGCAGATTTTTCTCAAAAATTGGGACTTTAGGTGAGTAACATGGAATTTTTAGAGCCTGTCCATTCACATAACTCTGATTGTGATATTAGTTTCATGTGTGAGGGTGCAGTTCATTGTCTTTCTCCACCTGTCTGTGTGTGACCTGGTCCTGTCTGCAGCGCTCAGCCTCCGCTCTGGCTCTCACAGAGAGGAGTCTTAATAGAAAAGTCACGGGTTTTTGCTGCCAGCCGAGGAACTGTTACACGTCTTGCTCGGAGACAAATCACTTCTGCCTGCCTGTCCGTGTTAGAGCGCTGCGTAAAACTCAGCCATAACTGCACCGCACAGAGGCTGCGTGTGTTTGTTTTCGCCGTGACACTTCAATGTTTCTTTTCCTCTGCTGTTGCATTTCAAGAGGCAGTTTTCAGACTCGTGTATGTGGGATGAAAACTGACCCGGCAGTCGGCTGTAATTTGTTTAATTATTGATCCGGTGCGTGTGCAATCAGCAAGGTGCCACATTGAAGGTGGGGGACCGTGGCTGTAACAAATGGTCAATGACAGAGTCTAATTGGCGGGTCGCAGGACAGGCATGTAACAGATTCTCCTTATCTCTGCACAGGCACATTAAAGCGAGGAGGATTTTTCTTACATTAAGGCTCCAGGAAGAGCTGTGGATAACAGAATATAATGCTTTAATGCATAGAAGTAATGTAAAACTTGTTCACCAAACTTGGAGTAGCTTTCAGGGTTTTTCAACAGGTAGAGCCAATGTTGGTTGCCAGCATCCGTCTTCGTGAGCAGCATTCCTCAGTGACTTCAATTTGGTGTTTTCATTAGCTAAAAGTTAAACTCATCAAGGTTTGCAGGAACACACGCATCAAATAAATCACTCTGTGTGATATGAACCTAGATATGAGGTTGACTTTGAAGAATTGAAATAAAAAAAAAATCTTTTTAAAACTTCTTTTAGCCACTGAGGTGCAACATTAGAGAGCCTACAGAAGGATTTTATCCAGTCTTTGACAGGAGTGCAAGTCAAAAGAACATGTGCAAATAACATACACAAATAAAGCTGGCCTAAAATTGTTTAAATTCAGTGTTTGCTCAAAGACAAGAAGAATATGAAGGGCCATCCCTTTAATCATATGCTGTTTTTTGAGCTCAGGAAACATTTGGAATATAAAATAAAGCTGTCAGGATGGTTACTTTATCTTATGTGCAGAAGATTTGATGTGTAAGAAGTGACTTTTACGCTAAACACAATTTGCCAATCTAATTTATTTTTGATTCAGTAGTTAGCTGTAAAAAAAAAAAAAAAAAAAAAAAACACATCACAACAGTGTGTTTTTCCTACCTCACTTCGACCAACCTTTCAGATCCCACAACCTGAAAGGAAGTCGTATTAATTCCCACCACTACAACAGTGGAGGCGCTAAAAGGAAAGGAAAACGTTCCCAAATAATTAAACAGACTCTTATGTAACCATGCCCCGCGGGTCTGGCATTAATAAATAAGATACCCAGCAGAGGAAGGAGCGCAACACTTCAGCGGATATCATATTGGGAAGGTAAATCACCAGTGATGTATATGCAAAGGTAAAAGTG
>NW_015115816.1:24946-55989 GCF_001443285.1 Poecilia latipinna
AAAAAAAAAAAAAAGAGCTGCGTTAATGAAAAATGCAAAAATGATCAAACTGGGATTCTAACACCGAAAGGTCAGCAGTGACTGCTGGGCTTAAGTAAATGCAGGTCCCCCCAAATTAAATGCTACCGAGGGCCCGATGGTCCTTGAGCCAAACCACTTCCTTTAATGTAAAATATAACTTGAAGAAATACAGGAAGCTGTTTTAAAATGAAAATTTCAAATAAGATACAAAGTCATCTGATAGTCTCAAAATGATTAAAAAGCTGCTTTTTTTTAAAGGATTCCAGTGAATCACAGGCAGAGCCATAATCCACAAATGTAGAAATGAAAGAGTAGTGAATCTTCACTTATCCGGGAGGTCAAAAACATCTGGGCTGTGCAGGCCTCACTGTCTTTTGTTAAGGTTAGAGTTTATGATTTATCAAAAAGAAAAATAGATCAGAAGAAAGCGACATCCATGGGGAGGTTTAGGCCAAAACCACTGCTGACCAATAACAACACAAAGCCTGTTTTACTTTTCCAAAAACATCTTGGTCTCCAAAAACCTTTGATAAAATAGTCTTTTGATAAAACAGTGGAATAATTTGGAAGGTGTGTATCCCAATATATATTTGCAGCGTGTCAAAAAATATAATATTATGGCACCAGTCATACTTTGTGGTCGTAGTGTGATGATGTAGAGGTCTGGACTTAAACCTGATTCAATTTGAAGCAGGCTGCTCAGCTCTCTAATTTGGCTCAATTAAGCAGAGCAGCCCCAAGTTTCTCCGCAACGATTTAAAAGACTCGTTGCCAGTCACTGCAGGCGTCTGAAGGCAAGTGGATTATCTTCATCCAGTGTTTAAAATTTGCTTGATGAAACAATGAAGTTTGACAAAAAAAACCATAGAAACAGAAGAAATCTGTAAGTGGACGAACATTTCCACAGCACCGAACATCTATTCTATATTCATCTCTTATCCTAGGCAATAAACTGGAAGCTGCAGCGCCATATGTTCGACACGTTTCCTCTCATTCTCGTCACGTGCCTGTCACTGGTTTGCTGCAAAACCCAGGAAAACTGCTGCATTAACCGAACAGCAAACGATTCAGCTCTCCAAAGCAGAAACATTCTGTCTCAAAGACAGAAGAGAATCCCAGCGGCTCTCGATGCGATGCTGCAGTTTCCGTGAGCACACTGTGCGATGTTTGCCATTTTGGACACACTCGGTGTTGACCCGCTTCCTCCTCGCAGAGCACAAGGTCAGATTTTGCATACGAACGCATCAGCCAGCAGTTCAGGCTGGACTCCAGGGGACCAGTGTGAGAAAGGGCTGAAATCCATAATGATCAGTCTCTCGAGCAACTGAATAATGCAAAGCTTTATAATAGAAGCCATTCTCTAATGGCAGAGACAGATAAGAGCCATTTCGCTCACTGGCACCAAAACGCTTTCTTATTTATCCACCAAGTGTGATAGCAGAGTTCAGAGGAGATACCAGAGACTGTTCAGCAAGCGGCCATGTGCTCTGGTGCGTGTTGGACGATAGTTTGCTTTGAGAGAGTCACCTAAGGTTCAGATCTGGCTTTTTGTTTGTTTTTTTGGGGGTTTTTTACCAGCTTTTGTTTGAACAAAATCTTGTTTCACAGCTCAAAAGAAGTGTATTTTCTTTTCAATCTCTAAACCTGTTAACTTTCCTGTTGTGTTTGCTCTGTTCAGGTTCCACAGAGCAAACTTTACCTCTTCTCCTCTGTGCACGCGTCACCTCTGACTGCTGAGAATTAAGACGTGCTGCTTAAAAAGAAAGATCTGACGCCTCCATCCCAATCTTTGCAAACACATGAGGATGGAAGGACAGTGTGGGACATTGGGAAGTCTTGTGCTGTGGAGTAATCCGCCGCTCTGCATGTCTTCTCACCAGGGACCAAATGGTAATACAAGAGGCAGTCACACACACACACATGCACGCACGCACGCACGCACGCACGCACGCACGCACGCACAAAAATAAGCTATAAACAGCTTCCTCTCTTGAGTTATAGTTTCCCCTTTCATGCCAGTATACACATGAGTCAGAGCAAGGAATGATTTTGGCTTAAACGTTCAGCACAACAATCGATACCTCGTGACGTCACAGGCTGGAATAAACTTTTATTGATGTCCAGCTATACCACCAGAGAGTCCTGCAATAATGTATTGCCTCTCATTAGAATCCTAAAGTGACATGAATAAATACCAGCAGTATTATGTATTGCACTGGCCGCTTAGCTAATCTCATCATAATTCTCCAAAGCCTGGACATTAACACTTTTGGAAAGACAGCACCGTTCTTCAAGCTGCTTGTTTTGGACTTCCTCCAAAAGCAACACTTTACTCATTAAGTCTTTCCCTGCGCAGGTTCAGGGCCAACACTGGGAACATAATGAGAATGGAAGTGCAGTGTGATGTGACCTGCAATATTTCAGCTCTTTTTTTTTTGTAAACTTTATGAAATGTTTTTGAATGTGGTCAAGTGGTTTACTCCACTGACTATTCCAATTAAGAGATGTTTTTCTTTTATGTGAGCTTTTGGAAGACAACTCAGCTTTTTAAAAATGTCCTTTTTAAACATTAATGTTAATATGCAACCACAAACCTAGATGCTCCTTCCTGGACTTTTTACAGAATGACACAGATAGTTACAGAGTGGAAACAAAATGACACATGAATCTCAGTTGCTTCTTTTTTGTTCAAATTAAACTCTTAAAAGTGAAGAATCCACTCGTATTCAGTCCCCCATACTTCGATAACCCTAAATAAAATGAATCAAATTTGAAACCAAGAAACATTGGAGGAGTTTAACATCCCAGATTGGAGAATATAATCTAATTTGCCACAAGTGATGTTGGAGAAGTAATCTTGCGAAATAAGGTTCACAAGGCCATAAAGTAACACTTTTCTCAACGTGCAAAATCTATGTGTGTTGCAAAGCCAACACAACTCTGAGTACTCTGTTCCTTCATTGAAACATGGTATTGGTAGCATCATGCTGTGGATGTGGGACAGGGAGGCTGGCTAGAGTTGGAGCTAAATATAGGACCACCCTAGAAGTACACCTGTTAAAATGTGTAAAAGTCTTGGGAATGGGCAAGAGGTTCACATTTGTGCATAAAATCATTCATTGTACAAAAATAGCTTCAGCAGAACAGTTTAGATCAAAATCCAAACTAAATTGGATTTTTTTAAATCCAGCAGTCCTTGAATATTTGGAGTGACACCTGTAATTTGTCCTTTTTCCATTTGCGTGCAGCTCTGCGACAGTCTCTCTTGGCAGCCTGGGTGACCTCATGTAACCAGGGTTCACGCTTGGATTTTGGAAGTCTAATTTTTAATGGTGCCACCAAATTCAGAGCTGCTTTACTGGTGGAATAAAACCAGTTGCTGAGTTCCTCAGTGTTATTTCCCACAGCCTCTGGGATGGTAGAGTTCTGATTAAAAACAGAAGAAAACTGACCAGCAGTAGAAGGGTTAAGAACACGACAGAACAGTGTTATCTCAAATAAATCAGGCATATGGTCTGAAAATGATGAGTCACTAATCACTAAATTTAAAAACTGGTAGACCATAACATAAAACCAGATCAAGACTGTGACCATGCTCATGGGTAGCACCAGTCATAGACTGCACAAAATGAAAAGAATCGATAACATTAGGAAATGACTGAGCCATATGTGAAGTAGGGCAACAGACATGAATATTAAAATCACCATCAATGAGAACTCGGTCATACCTTGCCATTGTATTAGCCAAGAAATCAGAAAAGTAATTTATAAAGTTTTTATTGTACTTTGGTGGCCGATAGACAGCACAGTGTGAGAGCTGCCGGATTCAGATAGGCTAATCTAAACGAGGCCAGAGGCAACTGTTTACAAGTAAAACAGCTTTTAAAAACTGTCACTGTACCTCCACCGGACCCCGACATTAAAATAGCCGCAGTTCTGCAGTACAAGTGCATTAAAAATGCTGGAGTCACCCAAACCACTTGTCCATGATTCTGTTAATAGAACATCCAATCCTTGAGAGAAAAAGGATCCCTAATGATGAAAGTTTTATTTGTCAGCGACCTGGCATTTATCAAACCGATCCTGGCAGAGATCGGCGGGTCTACACCACCAGCTGGCGTCCGGTACTCCCGGCAAGGAGGCCTCAGGTTGCTAGGATTCACCCTGCATCTACAGGGCCGAGGAGCGCAGGGGCCTTTGGGGCAGTCACCCTCAAACTAGAGCAGTGTCTAAAACAGATCCCAGTGCATAGGCGCCGGAATAGGGGGGGCTAGGGGCCAAAAAAAGAAGACGAAGGAAAAAAAAAGTGTCAGAAATGGTGTAGTTGGTGGTGAGGAGAGACGCTGAGACCCAGGTATGTTGGTGATAATGCAGAGTTTTAATGAAAAAACGTGGCTCGAACAGTCCAAATCAGGCAGCACGGCAAGGAACAAAGCACACAGCTAATACCTGTAGCACATGACAAGACTGAACTATGAGCTGAGCTAACCGGGACTTCACAGTTCCACTAGAGAGCTAGGAGGGAGGGCTAGGAGGGAGGACTAGAAGGGAGGGCTAGGAGGGCTAGGACAACTATAGACGACTATAGACAAGCTTAGACAAGGCCTCGACAACAGACAAAGACAACAGGTGGGTTTAAATACACAGGGAGGGTAATCAGGTAAGTAGACACACCTGGGGAGCAATCAACAGGGAAGACAGACTCACTGGGGAAAATGAACTAAAACAGAAAAAACTCAAAAATAACTACACAGAAAACACAGATCATAACAAAAAGGACATCGGGCCCACATGTCCATTATCGGTCCGGACCAAATGCTCACCCTAGAGCAGATCATTTTTGCTCAAGTTGAAACTTTTTTGGAGGAGCCATTGTAAAAGGTGGCTGAGTAGAAATGCCAGCCACACTTTTTAGATTTTTATATAATTTCATTTATAAACATCTTGATGATCTCCCGGGTATTTTCTGAGCTGACAAGTCAAAAGTTGAATTTTTTCCTGGAACTTTTTCTAGTCAAGCTATTAAACAATAATTTCAGAAAAAGAACATCATGGACTTTTTTTTTGCTGATTTAGGGTCTGGATGGAAGACAGTGGTCCGAAGCCCACGAGCAAGTCCATCTCTCAATGGCTAAAATGTAATCAAGCTTTTGGAGAGGCTTAGTAGCAGACTGGGCTTGAATCCAGTTGGGAGGCCAATAACAAAACACCTGAGAGTAAGGTCATAATTTTAAATGAAAGCCATTTTAAATGAAGTAAAGGTGAAATTACAGCGGTAATTACGGTGAAAGGAGTTTGATCTGTCTCTGGTGGGTTGCCCTTTCAAACCCCGACCCAATCTGTCTCAATTGTTGTGTCCTTGGGCAAGACACTTCACCCGACTTAAAAAACGATATTAGTCTGAAATAAAATCTCTCTACCACACGCAGCAAATATCATCTCAGGACATAAACGTTTGTACCAAACAATGTATTTCTCTGTGTTTTAAATGTTTCAGTGTGTGTGGCTCAGAAATTCACACAGTCTTAAAGCTAACTTTTTTCTATAGGTGTGTGCTGTGGGATCATCCACATATAAAACAAACATAAATCCCGCCCCCCGTTAATTTTATAGTGCGGCCTAATGGAGCAGCAGCTTCCACAGAGGTTCGCAGCATTAAAATCAAGCCGAGTGGCTCGGTGTTTAGTGCCCCGAGCGAGGCCGGTGCTCTGTGGGAGCAGGTGTGTTTTAGGACTCAATAATATTGTGAAGATGAAACCCTGTGAAGCAGCGGAGTGGAAGTAGACAGTGTTTGCACTCTTGGCATATCCCCTCTCAATTACACCAAGTGTCTACTTGTAAAATGCAAGTTCTCTGCAGCGGCACCGCTGCCTCCACCGGGGGGTTTATTTTATCCAAAAGAGAGATTAGATTCTAACTCGTGTGTTCAATACGAACTGAACCCAGTTTACTAAAAGGGGAGTGGGGGGAAGTGAAGGAAAATGCCAGGTTCAATAACAAACGGTTAAAATACAAAACTTTAGAATATTCCTTTTAAATCAGAATAAGTCTTTTGGTCGTGACCTCTGCTACATTGGAGTTTAATATGTTTGAGTCTGACTCCAAATTTCTACTTGTTTTTGGTTTTTTTATACAGACAAACTGATCTATTTTCTTTTCTGTCTCCTTTGATCTAGTGAATCAAAGCAAAACATCTTTTTTTTCAGATTTGGAGATATTTATCTAAGATCTAAATTATGCATCTTGTTGAAACACTGCTCAGAGATCTCAGTGCTATAGGGACATTAATTCACCAAAGAGAGCAGCGATAAACTGCCCATGAATAATAAAGTTCTTGATGAGCCTTATTGTCATGTTTGGCCTCAGAAATTCATGGCTTACTAGCACAAATGTCCCTTTAATTCTATAACTTGCAAAATAAATAGAAGATGAACTTTGTGAGATATTCTGCAAGGCAAGGTTTTGATTTTCAAAGCTTAGCGCAGAGATAGTTCAGCCAAGTGCTACGTTAAATATTTAACTTAACGTCGCTCTTGCTGTTGCTTGAGACGGTTATTTATGTTGATACTGTTTTCTCGCTTTAACAGCATCTCTGTTATTAAATACGGCCGAGATGCGCTGAAGTTACAAAGGTTTTCCTAAAAGTGATCTGCTGCAATTTTAGAGCTTTTCTCTAAAATTGGCCTCATTTTCTTCAATCTGCCCACGTTGTCTGCATCTGTTTTGTGTTTGTAGGATCAGATGAACAGCAGAGGAAACTGTGGACAATCAAAAAGAAATATCTTCAATAAATTCATCATTACTAAAAATGTCAGAATAAATCCATTCCACTGTGTTTGAATTCTGAAATTCTTATAACACTTTTCTCATCAAGTAGCTTTAACGATGCTCACGTCTAATTAAAAACTGAAAACAATGAACTCTCGTCTTATCTGTCATGTCATTTGAAACCTTTGCCATGTGTATTCTGAATGTTTTTCTGCCATTTCATGATCTCAGTCACCTAAGTGGTCCATGATGGGTTCCCCACCCCCCACCCCCCTTTGTTCTAGCACTTCACAACGCCCACAACTCCATATTTTTGGGAAGGTGGGGAGCGGGAGCTGTTGCTGTAGACTCACCTCCAATCTCACAGTGGGAGCTTGTTCACTTAATGAGTATGAGCATGTTGCTCTGGTCTTCTCTGAGGAACAAAAACCCTGAGAGCTCATCCTGATCAGTGCTTCTGTGTGAATGAGCCTCGAGTGTTACAAAGCCCATCACCGCCGGCTTTGTGGAACAGAAAGTAACACCGCGATTGGAGGTATCACTCCAAAACACGAGGTCAAGGGGCTCTCATCTGCCTCTTTCTCTTCCACCACTCTCAGTCATTGTTAAATACGCACGTGAGAGGTTTATCACGTTGTCCATTCAATGAATCCAATCACCTTTTTTTTAACCCAGAAAATACAAATTTACAAATTATTATTATTATTTTGCCCCCTTACCAGTTATATTTTCTACAATCTGTACAGCTGAGGTCAGATGTTTCACACGCAGTCATCACTAGCATGAATGTTAAATGAATATTGTTTTTCCTATCATCAATTTTAGCCATTTATCATGGATGTGGGGAAGATCATACAATATAAAACTACAATAATTTCATACAATTGGTTGAGCAAGTTTGAATTTATTAGGATTTTCACTGAACGTAGGGTCTAATTTATATGCACAGGCTCTAACTTGTCATTTCATTCTAATTTGGCGAAAGGTTCTCTCAGGTGCACACAATTTTTTTATAGGTATATAAATAAGTTTCTGTCATGTTCTGGCTGGATATTTGATCACTCTTCATGGCAGAAATGGTAGAGTTCATTAAAATTGGTTGGTTTTAAGCCACCAACCTTGTTTCACCATCTGAAAATGTTTGATTTTGAAGCCATGGTTTTTGGATGCCTCATCCAGAAGCTAATTCTTCACCTACTTCAATCCAGTTCAAACCCAGTTTCCATTTTATTATCATATTAAGAATTTTTATTTTAATTTTGCATCATTTTTGCTACTATGGCATTTCAAACATTAAAGCTGTTAATTTGAGGGGAAGTTGAAGAGCCTGTAGGCAGCCTTTTTGGATTTTCTATCAGCTTTTCTCAGATTTTCTCTTTGCTTATTCAACCACCAAACTTTTTCTCCAGAGAACATTTTGGCTTGTCTGGGTATTCTACCAGGCTTTGTCTATTCTTATTATTCAGATTAAATTAATTTGCTTTTTACAATTAAAATAATAATTTAGAAAAGGTTTAGGTGAATGTAAGATTATCTTTGACCAGTTTTGTACATTTTTCCACCCTTTGTGGAAATGACTTGGGCGTTCAGTTATTTATTTATTTTTTTTACTTGTTGACATTAACTGTTATTTCAACCTGAAACACAGTTTAATAAAAATCATTGACGTCTTAATCTCAATATTTGTTGAGAAAAAAACAACCAGCAGATTCAAGCAGCTGACAGGCTGCAGTATTTCTCCATATGAACTCGTTGATCAAAGCTCGTGATGCCAGAATGTTGTCATGAATGAATGGTTTCCTAAATTGATATTGATTATTCTGTCAGTCTGTATGAAGCATTCATTAAGTAGTAGTAGCTTTTGAAGATTTTATTAAGTCGTTTTTGACACTTGTTTGTAAGAGAAACAGTAGAGAAGTGGTTGCACGCAAAATAAAAACGTTATAAAATGACTTAATGTTTCAGATTATGCCCTTAAATCTATGCACACCTGGCAAAAGTGCAAATTTTAACAATTTTTCCATGGTTTCTGACAAAGCAAATAAAGAAGCTTTCTCTTCGTTCATATCAATGCGCTATATGTTTTTGGTTTTAATTTGAGTATTACTGAAAAGACTAACAGATTATAATACACAACAAAATTCTAAGTGCCTTTATATTTTTGTTTTATTGTGTTTGAATACTCAAATATGAATAATATTGCATTTTGTTTAACAACCTTTTCTTTTCTAAATCTACTCAGTTGTCAAATTAATAACTACCTCATTAAAAAATATATATAATTTATTAGGAAATTATTTCTTTCTCCACACAGTGTTTATCTTATCAGAAAGAACTGGTTCAGTTTCATCAACCAAGATTAATTATTCTGGTGTCTTTTTTGGTACTAGGTTCCCCATAGTCATCAAAATTTTTCAGATATGATGACGAAAATAAGCTTTCAAGGATAATAATGTACATTGAAAAAATAAATCATTTCCATTAAATTCTGAGATTTCATGTATTTTGTACATGTACAAGGCCTTTTTGCAGTGCAACTAGTTTTCACTTTGGCCTCATCTTTATTTAATAATTAATGACATAGTAAAATCTGTGACGTGTGGGTTTGTACATTCAAGGTTGGCTTTAAATAATTATGTAACCTTGTATGCCAGCTCATTTATACTTTAAACCTGGGAACTCTAAGATAGCATCTGTTTTAGATTTGCTTTGTAACAGGTCAGAGTGGACTCCTGAGAAAATTATGCTTTGGGAAAGGAGACACCTACAACACCAACGGGAAATTAGGAGAAGTCAACATGCATATATTTGTGATGAGGCTGGGGTTCTTCAAAAGAATCTAAATGTGCCTGAAGAGGACATGCAGCCCTCAAGCAGAGTGCTCCTAGGAAGGGATTCGAACCCAGAACCTTCTGGACGCAAGGCAGCTATACAACTCAGGTGTATATGTGTGCTTTGCAAATAAATACACTTGAACCTTTCACATTTTGTCACATTAGCAACACAAAAATGAGAATTCTGCTCAAAGATCAATATAGCGTAGTGCACAACTGCAAAATGGTAAGAAATTAATTTTTTGTTTATTTTAGACTAAAAATGTGTTCTGTACATCAGTATTCAGCCCCTCTAAGTCAATATGTTTGAAGACCCTCTATGTTCCTACTAGCCTTGCAAACTAAGATACTAAGATTATTGCCCTTCACTAATCATAAAATGACAGAAGCTCATACAGGTTGGATACAGAGAATATTCTCAAACTGATTGCAAAAAAAAAAAAAAAAAAATTAGGGAATTTGAATTTTCAGTGCTAAAGTTATTTGCAGAGCCCATCAGAGAAGGACAACTTATCATCATTAAGCTACCACAAAGCATTAATCACAGAAGCAATATGTTTTTTTAATCAATATTCTGTAAACATGGCATAAAAATACAAATTGTGAGCCTAATTAACATTGGTCTTTGTCTGCTATTTTTGTTTGGTTTCTGACCTTTCATAGGGAATACAAAACCATTTAAAAAAAATTCAGTATTACCCATTAAAAACAGAAAGTCGTTGTTTTTTTTGTTTTTTTTTTTTGTTTTTTTTTATTGAGAATGTGTCTCCAAAACAGTTTAATACTCGCTGATTTATTGTCTTTGGACAGAGCTGAGTGGAATACATCCTTTAAAAAGATTGATGCTCTTTTACAGCTCTAGTGTCTCTGGTTTCTTGTAGCCCACTGGTGGATTATATGAACACAGTGCTTCTTCATATGAACACCAACCCGGTTGAATTCATTTATCACTCTTTTCTCTCACTTGCCTTGCAGCAATCAATCTGAGGAAACAGGACTTTTAGCCTCTCCTGCTCCTGTCTTATTTAGCGAGAGTTTCCAGCATCCAGCATGGCTGTCATGCTGTTCACTGTGTGACAGGAGAGTGAATAAGAATGAGGAAAGGAGATCAAGCTCCCCTTTAGTTCCTTTTCAGCCAACCCAGGGTCTCTACCTCTATTGCACCCAAGTGATTGGATTGGTTTCCTGCTGCAGAGGCAGACACTGAGGCCTGGAAGGCAGCAGGAACAAATGAGGTCAAATGTACCTATGAGTTAGCTCCAAACCAACAGGCGTGTCAAAGGTTTTTCCCCGTTTTCCCCCCTATTTTGATTCCCCATCTGTCTTGGATTTTCACATTTCCCACTGCCACTGACAGCCCAGCGAAAGCTGCTGGTCATCAGTGTTTCATTAGTGTCTGAGATAGACTGCGCCGTGCTTAATGAAATTCATCAAGGCCTTAGAGCAAACTTCTTTATCGACTGAGAACAAACTGGTAAACACGCTGATTGTGCTCTCTCAATTAACCGGCACTCTGTGCAGTCATGATCGACCACCTGAGCGAGTACATGAAGTCTGCTGCTACATTTTGCTTGAGGATGCAGACGCAGCAGCTTTCTCCTCTCAACAGGTCATCTTTCAGTAACCAAACCTTCAGCTCCTGCTGCTTGAGAAATAAGTGTCAAAGCGCATGTAAACACGCTGCTCACCTGACTCACACAGGCTCTGAGAAAAAACAAACCTGTATGCAGTCAATATGCATCAAGTAGAGGAAGAAAAACAGCTGAAACAAGTTCACTTAAAGTGTATAGAAACTACTTTATATTGCCAACATTTAACAGCTAATCAAATCCACACAAGAAAATCAACTGCTAACAAGCAGAAATGTCATGTGAGCATCATATATGTGGTGGTGACTTTCTGTTACAATGTGTCTTTAAGGTTTTTGCTTGAGAAAAAAAAAACTTCGAAAAATTTCAACAAAATCAGTTTGATCTTCTGTTGTTAGGCTTAAAAATGCCAAAAATACTAGTAGAACAACACAAGTTTACACACCCTGGTAGAATTTGGGTGTTCTTTTCATAGAAAATAAATATAAATGTTTCTTTTCTTTTATGAAACATGTTTATTTAAAGGTTTGCTCTTTTTGAATCATGTACTGCGCCTTTTTTCTTATTGTTCTAGAGTAAAAAAATTTAAAACACTTGACCCAGACAGAGAATAAATGAGTCCTCTGTTTTAATTTGTTGTCATAGGCACAAGTCTGCCTAATTTTAAGTGTAAGCACAAATATATCTTTAAAATCAAGGTGCTTTTAGTTATCTTATGACACCCATTTAGTTTTGCAGCCTTTGCCCTGACTAGAAGACATACAGACTGTCCTTCCTCACTTTTTACTTTAATCTCTTTACTGCCCATGAATTTGTAAAAAGTACTTATCCAATTTGAACTTTTTCTCATCTGTTATGTTAAGACAAAAATAAAGTGGCTGATAATGTGGAAGCAAAAGGGAAACAATGGACATAGAGTTTTAGAATTATTTGTTTTCTGGCTGTGCACATCCAGACACTCACTTTTGGATTTTGCCTGAACCATTTATGGCGCAGACATGGACCCATAGTTCCAAAGCACCCAACTGAACACCAAACTTTCCAAATATTAAAAATACTAAAATATTAAACATACTGAAATAGTATTTTAAAATAGTACCATAATAAAAGTCAGGGATTTTCACATCTTTTTTTGCTTTTCTTATTTAGCTTATTAACAACAAAAAAATATCTTTAAAGCTACAAACTTTCCTTGAGTTCTACCAAAGGAGGTCATCGTCCTGCTGAGTCATGGATAAGACTGTCTTGGTCTCAAGTCTTATCCAGATTTTCTTCCAGAGCTTTCCTTTATTCAAATCTGAGCAGCTCCCAAGTCCCTGCAGTAGAAAAGCTACAGCATGATGCTACCACCCCTATGTTTCCAGTCAAGATTGTTCTTTGCGATATTGCTGACAGTAATATTGCTTCAACAATGAACTTGCAATTTTTTCTCCAACTATAGTTTAGAGTTGTGCCATAGTCCCCCCATTATCAGAATAGGGATTAAACTATGGTTAGTGGTTGTTCAAGCTTGGGACACGTTTTTCTGCTTTAAAATTTTCCACACCTTTATCCCTGAATTTTCTGGTGCGCTATTTGGTCTTCATGATTGGTTTCTCTGAAGCCTCCAGAGAACAGCGCATTTATACTAAAGGTAGTTGAACTGGGTTTTATTTAGAGCACTCATAATAAAAGGGGAAGGCCTCAAAGGCATGCCACACTCAGGAGATTTTCTTTTTTTTTAATTTTTAATTTATTTATTTATTTATTTTATTTAGTTATTTTTTTCCACTTAAGTTGACAATTGAGTGTTAATTCTTGTTGGTCTGTCAGTTGGTATGTGTTTGTTTTGGTGCGTGACAGGAAACGGCGCTGACGTTTTACGGCAGCTTCGGTGCATTCTGGGTCTAACCCAACATGGCTGCGCCCTTGCTGAAGTGCTGAAGAAGTGCCTCTCCGGAGATATTCTCGGGTCTGTGTGTAGTTTTCAAGAAAACCTTCAAGCCAAATCAGCTTCTTGGGTCGCTGGTTTGCAGGACAACCCCGCGGGACCCCCGTCATTGATAAGTGTGGCCGTCTCTTCGCGTGGCTGTGGCAGACTGTCCGTGTGAAGATGGGCCTCGTCTCCAGCCCCGTCCCATAGCAAAGAGCCCCGGGGAGAGGAACCGCAGGTTCCCCTGCAAACACGCACCCGTCCAGCTCGCCTTTGACGGGTTCGACCTCCTGTACCGGCTTTGGACGCTCCCCTACAGTTTCCTGACAAGGATTATCTGCGCCACCGTGTCTGTCATCGTCCGGAGACGGAGAGCTTCTTCCCCATCCAGGGTTGATAATCCCGCCGCACCAAGGTATGCATCTGCACTCTTCGCTAACAACACTGTGCGACATTTCTGCATATCTGCTTCTGCTCATTTATCTCTCAGCTCGTGTTGCTGTATGATCCACACGGAGGGGTTTAAAATAGCGTTTGGACAGCTGATAGCGGCTGTCAGAGCGACACCGGTGCGGAGCAGCTGTTGAGTTAGCCGGCTAGTGGATGCAGTCTGCAGCTTTTGTTTGGCAAAGTTTTAGCAGGAGATGATCATTGGCACATATGACCCCCAACAGCAGGCATCTCACATGTGTCTCGGACAGCCGGAATAACGTCATGACATCTTCAAGTTGTATTTGCCTGATAGAAAAATGGGAAACAGATTACATTAAATTATTTATCTTAAGATTGCTGAAGTCATTTGACAGAAAGCTTTCTTATTTGGTGTGACCACCAGTAGTGTCCAACAAAGTCTTAAGTTTTACAGACAAGTAATTTATGTATTAACAATTGGTCTTTGGTATTACTTAAGTTTTTTGATGGTTTATCTTCTTTGGTTTTCTGGCTGCCTTTTGAGGTTTCTGAGGTCAATTCTCTTCTTTAATGTTTCCATGTTAAATCCACATTTTGTAATTTCACACCTATCTACTTCCACTCTGTCTCTGATAACTAATAATTTCTAATGTACTTTCACAACTAACAAATGCTGTTCGTTTTTCATCGTCACAATGTCCCCACCTAATCTCAATCAACCTAATGATCTTGGTCACATCAATAAATATCTGTTACTGGCATAAACGACACATTATTATTTAAGTCTTTAAAAAAATAGCATCCATGCAGCTCTTTGTGATTATGATATTGCACATTAATATTCAGCAAACAGTTGTGGTTTCATATATAGTGCAACTCTAATAGTTGAAATATATTTTCTAATAATTATGAAGAAAATACTCATGGGGCAACATTGCAATGCTTGGATGTGTGATGTTTAGTTTCTAATGAAGACAACCTGCGTCTATAGTTTTTATGGTTTCTGTTTTTACATTCAAGAGAAGCAGAGGAAGCAAATCGTCTGTAATAGCAAAACATTACAGACAATTTGCAACTTCAGTCCCAGAATGCCTCTGTCCTGCAGTTTTTGGATGCGTCCCTGCTCCAACACACCTGATTCAAATGAATTGTTAATGACTAGGCCTTTGCGAAAGCTGCTGATATACCAAGGAGGTAATTCAGCTTTTTGAATGACCTCGCTACATGCATGTTGAGTCTACACATATCTAGACTCAACATCAGTTCAGGAATTTTATGCCCCAATGACTCACATGGCTTCATAAAAAAAAAATTCAGCCATTAATGTCAATAGAAAACATTTCATCCATACTCAGAAAAACCTAGGTACAATTTCATACAGTATATGATTGGCGGGTTAATTGGTTGTGTGACATTTGTCCCATTTTGGAAGAGGAGTTTGCAAAGCACTGTAATTGTGAGCCAAATGTTGGTTTGGTGTCAGTTGACATTTTTATTTAAGCCGGAGGTTTTATAACGTGACTTTATCATTATATAAACAATGTGAGGTTGTAAAGTCAAAACTCATCAGACAGTGGTAATAACTTTTATTAGTGTGCAAATATTTTACATTTAGACTGCTTGAGGTCACTTCTAAAGCAAGCTGGGAAAATGTGACACTGTGAGCCAAGAGATGAGAATAAGCTGAAAGAACTAAATTACTTTAATTATTCCTTTCTAATAAATGTGGACAATTTATTAGAAAGGTTACAGTTCTTTGATACAGCAGCCCCTCAGTAAGAAATTGTATCCGCATAATTTTTTTTAAATAACATTTAATGATTCTTCAGTAGAGAAACTCCCGTATGTGCTGCTTGAAAAACGAGACTGCAACTGCTTAAAAGTTTTGATGTAGCAGATTTCATGCAAATGAGTGGTGATGTGTTTGAGAATTTTTGATTAATTTTTTTTTATGTAAAATTTATTTTTGATGATTTTTCCCAATTTGTTGTACTTATTTTATTCCAGATGTTTCTACATTTTATTTTTAGTTTTTCATTCTGTTTTTGAAAGCAGAGGCCAGTAGAGAGGTCTGGCTTCTGTAGCATTTTTTTCAGAATTAATTTTAAAGACCGTAAATTTCTAAAAATAATTTCTTTTAAAAAAGAGCTGTGTTTAAATACCGAGTCCTGCATTTCTTTTCCTTGCTCAGAAGAAAGGCAGAAAGTTTTTGATTGGCCAAAAGGTTTAGTCTGTAGTCTTATCTTAACCTTTAAATTCCTGTCTTTTTCTGTGATTTTTATTTTGCGCCATACTTCAAAGGATCCATGACCTAGCTGTGATTACGTTCAGATTTGACAGATTTATTATTAGTGATCCACTGTCCAGTTTAAACAGTTGTATGTTGACGTGGCTCTAAAGTCATTTTAGCTCCAGCCATGTTGTGCAATAATGTCCTTTAGCCTGGTGGTTTGTTTTTAGCACTCACATGCTTTGTGGTGACTTCATGTCAGGAACTTCGTCCCAAGTTTTGACTGAATAACAGATACTGAAATCAAATTTCTGGTAAATATTTAAGTATTAAGTCTGTTTTAATAGGGATTTTTTAGAGGAATACTAACATTTGGTTTTAGGTGAAGTGTGGAAAAGTGGCCACAGCAGAGAATATGATCGGGTCTGTCCAGATCTGGCACCAGCAAACATCAAGTCTATTTTAATCATACTTTTGACTTATTATTCTTATGCTTATTTACTAAATATACATATTCTAGAACTGTTCTATACACAAAAGCTCATCACATTTGTTGGCTTTAACTCCATACAGGGCCCTGATGAAAATGGACTCAGATTTGCTTCATTCCCCGGCTGTGGGGCTGACTGAGGAAGAGGAGGCAGACATGAATGACTGGAAACTTCCTTTGACCTTCATGAAGAAAAGGCACTTGGAGAAGATCGAGGGCTCCAAGGCGTTGGCACAGAGCTGGAGGATGAAAGACAGGGTAAACCTTTAGCTTGTTAATGTCTGCATCGAGCCAGCAGGGCCAGAGAGAGAAGCTGTTTTTACTTTTGAAGGTTTCATTTTCATTTTCAGAGAGCAACTCTGAAAATGAGGAATTCACTAACAGATAATGATAATTTACTGGTTTAAACATCTCTGAAACTAAAAGAAACAAACTAATATGCAGATATGGTAGTAGTATTTTCGAAATTCAAATTACATGTTGGGTTTCGTCAGCTACTCAATCTGGAACAATAAACAAAATTTTTTATGATGGATGGAGACAGTGAGACAGTCTGTATTACTGCGATCTTCTTGAAACTTAATCATTTTATCAGTAATTTCCTTCCTCTACTTTGTTGCATGATATTTTTGATTCAGATTTTTATTATGAAACTTTACATAGTATATTAGTTTTAATAACAAAAGTAACGTGGTGCAGGTGGCATGGTGGGTAGAGTCAGAGCACAATGTACTGACACCGTCATCCTCAACCCTCTCACCAGAGTAGGATGACGGCCACAGTGTAACATTGAACTGGCATTGAACTCTCTTGTTAATTCCCTTTAGTTGGATCTGAAGCTTTTTAGCAATATAGATGAATATTAACATTTCATTACCACTGTAACGTATCTTTTAATCATCATCATCATCATATGTCCAAGAAGACATACATACATACATCTACGAGAGATTGTGGTATGGTTTTGAAATAGCCCAGCCAGATTTGAGTCTGACAGAACATGTTGAATGCTAAAATTGAATCAAAATGGGCTTTACTAAAGTATAAGTTGAGTTTTTTGCACAGTTACTGTAAGTCACTTAGATTTTTTTAAAAGAAATTTCAGATTTGTCCTTCATTTGTTTATTTTTCTGTTGATTCTTTCAGAGTAAATGTAACAATGTACTGGGAAAATGTTTTGAAATAGTTTTTTTGTTGTTGTTTTTTACGGAAACTTGGCAGTTTATCAAGGATGAGTAGATTTTTCAGAGCCAGAATTTATAATTGCATGACTAAAATAAGTAAACATTTTTAATTAAATGAGCACCAACCGCAGAGTGAAATCGTGACATGTCGGAACACTTTTATTTCCCTTTTCTCTGTCAGACCTGAAACTGCAATATCAGTCTGCTCTGCAGTAGCAAGGTTCACCTACCTGCGCCTTGGAGGATCACTAATTGCCATGTTCTTTGTTCTTTGCTATGTCTCGGTCTAAAAGCGCTTAGCTTTTGAACTAAGATCGACAGATGCCAATAATACCTTTGGAATTAGCATTTGCAAGGGCGGTGGTGTTATTGTCCAGTCCCACATGTGTTCGTTCCATCAGTTAAATTAAAAGTTTCTGTCTGTGTTTAAACGGATAGCTCTTCTTCACCAGGACACTGGCTCATCATTGTCTTTCTGCTTCGTTACTAAAGTGCTAATTCATTTCATTCTGCTGGAGGCTACCTATCCAGCGTTTTAAAGGTGAAACCTCATAGCTCTCCTTCATGATTTGTCGTTTGATCCACTGCTCAGCTACTAACTCGATTATTGAATTGCCTCTCTGCTACGGGGTGCTACCATTATAATGATGGCAAGTGTCACTTAGTCATACATGGCCCTGAAAACTCTTCACCTATTGTAGAAATTCAGCCGATATGAAAATTTAACACGCGCCTGCTGTTAGGACACGAGCTGAATTAAACGACACGGCACCAGCAGAAGTGTCGAGCTGAGGGAAAATGAAGATATCATTAAATGTGAGGCCGCTATTGATTCAAAAGAGGTAATAAAGGCAGAGGGAAATTGACTTTCCTATCAAAAAGTTATGCTAAATCTACTCTAACATTCTTTTTTTTTTATTGCTCGGGGCACTTTCAGACCACAGACCTGCATTTATTAACCTGTGAGAAGTCGACACATTTCTTGAAAATGTGGGGCTGGGTGCGCAAGAGCTTTTTATGCAAGAGTGATTTGAGTTTGATTTAACGAGTAAATGCAATAAGAGTGCTCTGAAACTTCAGATGTTTGTTTGTTTTTGTTTTTTTTTTTAAAGACGTTTGAGATGTTTTTGAGAGGACACATTTGATAACAGAAAACCTAAATAACGATCAAGGCCAGTGGGTTGTAATTTTCACCTCTTGGTTTTGCTGTTGTGATTCAGGCAAACCTCCCACAAAAAAGTTTTTTGCTTTTTAGAGTTTGGACTCGGTTATCAGGAGAATATGCTTATGCTCTGGCTGATTTGAAATGATGGTTATTATCTGCAAGGGCTACTAAGTCTAGTGAAATGATAAACTAGAACTTAAGCCTGGTGAGAGCAGCGGGCGGCAGAAGGCTTATGAGTGGGCTTTCAGTGATGTTCTGCACTTTGGGAAATCAAAGGTCTCTCAGACACACACAGAAGACGACTCAGAGGTTTTACCATTACTTGCCTCATTGGTCAGTGTTGTCTATATTCCCCTGTTAGGCTTGTAGAAAAACAAACAAACAAAAAAAAAAGCGATTGACTTGGTTGTGAGCTGCTTGTGCAGAAGCATGCCTGTGTGTGCACTTGCTGAACCAGTGAAAGCAATTCTGAGAAGAGTTTTCAGTCAGAAAAGCCGAACACTATCAGTGTTGTGCAACAGAGTCAAAGGTCAGCCCTAATTTCAGCTGAGAGTGCGGGTTTTAATGGAAAATATCAAGTAAATGTTGATGAAGAATCGAACTATGTGTTGGGGATATTTTTTTCAAGTTTAAAAGAAACCAGCATAATGAACTGATCATGTCAACTTTGAATCTGTTTTTTTCTCACAGTAAACATGGCTGAAAGATTTCACATCAAACCAGAAGCATGATTGATCTCAGCTGAAGGTTGTTACAAACTGAGACATTTTGGCTCTTTGTAAGATCACCTGCTACAGTCTAGCAGTCTCTGCTGTGGCGAATGTTTCCATCACTGCCACCGGGTTTCTTTCCTTTGGTCTGCACTGGGCGTTAAAAACAGATGTTGCTTATTTTAATTTGGATGCTCATTTTTGTAGAAGGAGTTTCCGGACA
The DNA here is from genome assembly GCF_001443285.1 of Poecilia latipinna. Classification (NCBI taxonomy): domain Eukaryota; kingdom Metazoa; phylum Chordata; class Actinopteri; order Cyprinodontiformes; family Poeciliidae; genus Poecilia; species Poecilia latipinna. The sequence goes on from NW_015115816.1 coordinate 44,484, forward strand.
TAATACATTTTTCAATATTTAGGCATCAATCAAATCACTTTCTGATTGGTGTGAGACAACTGCATGAGCAAGTTGAAGTCAAGCCACCGCTGTCATGGTTCTGGGTCAACTAGTAAAGTAGAGACAAAACTGAAAAAATGATCATTTTCATCAAAGTGTCAGTTGGTTTCATGTGTTATATAGATGAAGCGCTGTTTGTTTATCCAGATGCTCTTAAGATTTAAGAACGAGATCCTCTAATTAGACGTCTGTTAGCTGCTTATAGTGTGTATTCCCTAGTTAATGTTGACTATTTTTAGATTTACTAAGATTTGAAGAAGGTTGCAAACATTTCCAAATCCACCATGTTCCATGACAGAGGTTTAAAGTATGAGAAAAAAATACCCTAAGCAACCTTGCACTACTGCGCTCAGCCTTCCTGTTATCCGCTCACTCTCTCGGCTGGCGACTGAAGCTCTAAGAGTTTTGGGTAAATAGGCGTCTCGTTGTATGAACAGGCGTTAAGACACCGCCGAATGGCTGCTACAGGAACTCGAGGACTCAACACGACATAAAGCTCAAAAAAGTTGATTTTGCATACTACTCCCCTCTTGAGGCATAAATAATAGTAAGCACAATTAGTTTTGAGGAGAAGAGGAAGCAAACAAGAGGACTGTAACACTGAATTCGTCCACTATCATTGCTTTAGAAAGAATAGGAAGGGGTATCCAACTCACATTTTATGTGTAGTCGTTGATGTCAGCGCTGCACCAAACCTCCTGTGGTCCCACAATGCTGGCTTTATTTATGACGGCGCAAATTGTCTTGAGCTGCCTGAGTGGTGATTTAAGAACGGCCAGAGGCAGCTTTAGCAGGGGCTCATTTTACTCCCGTATCACCAAACTGCTATGAAAGTGTCTGGGTGATGAGCTCCATTCAGCTGTGTGTGCTTGTAGATCCAATTAGATGATTGTCTTTGACACAATACCCATATTCAGTTTTATTTTTGCTTTAGTTACTTATTGATTAAGCTGCTCGTGAATGTAACAATATGCAATTGTTTTTAAAAGGGGTCAAATCAAAGGAATGACTTCAAAATTTCTGTGACGATCTGACCCTGAACAAGAAAAACAACCTTGAAAAAGCATAGATAGCAAAATTAAAGATAAAGAAAGAGGGCTTGTGTGCTTGTGCACACCAGTTGCCTGGCATCACTCTTTCTCTTCAAATTTGAGGAATCTTTCATTTTAAAAGCTAATTTAATTGAGACAGCGAGAAGAAAAAAAAATCATCCATATTGATTTGAAATGCTGCTTTGACTCCATGTTAAGTCTCAGTTTTAATTGTTCTGTCTTGGATTATGCAGACAACACACACACACACACACACTACACGACCTAATTAAATCCGATTGTCACCAAAGGTTTTGGTCGGAAACTATCATCCTTGTCCCTGATGTAATCGGTGGCAATGCGTTACAAAGAAACACATCTTCCCACATTTGAAGTGCAGTCAGTTGCAAAAGGACTTGGGGAGATTGGGGGATCGTCAGTGTGTAAGGCACTAAGACCTGGAACCATTGTTAGACATATGTGTGACCTCCAAGCCCTCAGGCAGCACTGCATGAGAAACCGTCGCACTACCAGAATCAATACCGCCAGAGGGGCCCAACTGTATCTCAGTAAGGCGCTACCTCACTACACAGTCCATCACTGCATCAAGAAATGTAACCTAAACAGAGCTCTGCTCCACATAAGGAGGAGGAAAGCTATTTACCAACACTTCAACAATGAGGTTGCTGCTGGAATCAGAGTGCAGATTAAATTAGAGAAAGACTGAACAGTCATCACAACAGAAAAATGTATGGAAAATAAAGGAGTATCACACATCAGTCTTATATAGAGGTTAATGAGTTTTAAATGTAAAGTTGGTTAGTATATAGTCCCAGTATTTAACCAGATATTTAACTGACTAATACAAGTTGGTTTTTGAACCTGGAAATCTCTGCTGAATTTATTGAATGTAATTTATTTATATTATTTCTTGAGTCTAGTTATAGAAATTAAAATAAGAATACATAAAGGTAATAAATGCTATTCTCATTTCCATAAAATGTATATATCAAACTATTTTAAAAGTAGTAGATATTAGACAATGATGTAGGTCTTTGTTCTGAAAGGTTTGGTATTTTTTACTTAAAGTGTCAATTACATGTTTTGTCATGTTTGTAAATGTGAATTGTTAGTTAAACATATTACTTAATTTTCTTAAACACACAGACATATTTCCAGCAACCACAGGATGTGCCTTTCAAAATGGTGGTTTAAGAAATGAGAAGCAAATGTAAACCTTGATTTGAAAGTAAAACTGCTCAGATTCCTATTTTTTTTATTTCCGATGGGCTTAAGTTTATTGGTACCAAATTAAAACTGCCTAAGAATATGTAATTAGCTGAGCATGATCTCATTATTTTTCCGTTTTTTTTCCCCGCTTCTGCATCTTCGGGTTGTTTATCTCTCGGAGCAACAGGAGCTCATTTAGAGCTCGCTCACTTTCCTCTGTTCTTGCTTTCACACATGTTGTTTCTACCTCAGAATAATGAAATCGATAGGTCATCAATATTCAGCCCATTGTAATAATGTGGAAATGAGGCTGGTGGTCTGTGCTGTATCATTAGTTGAATTCAATCGGGTTCACAGAGTTCATTAGGCAGTGAATGGACTTCCAGTCACAGGGACACAAATGCATTTGCAATTTGCTGATAATAATTAGATAGTAGTGATTTTTATATCTGCGTGTTGCGTTATAGCAGAGAGTGTTTGGGTTTTAAGCGGCGAGAGCTTCAGATCAAAGCAAGTTCCCGTCCTGCTGAAGAGTTGCTGAGTAGAATACTGAATGCAACTCTGACTCGGGCTTTGATGGTCCTTAAATTATGTATGCTGCTTGGTGAAGCTTGCACATTTTATACCTCTGTAGGATTTTCATAAATTGTTTTGTTTGCATGACTCGGACCATTCTTAAAACTTAGCATAGTCTTTCCTCGGTCTTCTTTGTTAACGGTGAGATGTGCTCCCGGTCTGTTTGCCTCTTTGTCAATTTGTGCCCCTATTTTCATAGTCTGGGAGCAAACTGGTTCTAGTTTTGCACCAGCTTTGTGTGGCAGAGCCAGAGTTCACTGTGATAGAGACACAAAGATGCATTGTAATCAGTTTTGTGGAAAAAGCCCCTGAGCAACCTCTCGCAGGGAGATTTGGTTAATTGGATATTTTAACACAATTTCACATTTTGTTCTTTGTACATCCAAAGATGTACAAAGAATACATCTTTGGATGTATGGGGTAATAACCATCTCCCTGAAAGATGAGACTGATCTGGTGTTCTTGCATATGAAAATAATGGAGTCAGTCTTTAGTTTTTGGTTTAGTTTGGCCTCTTAAATTCCCTACTTGTGTCGTAAGGAACTCTCAAGACTATAAAATATGTTTTGATTTTATTGCCCGATATGTCCATGATGAAGGATTCCTGAGTTGTTCCTTTGCACTGTGACCACGTGCTTGCCCAGTAATGAATGGAAAGGGACAAAGTCACTGCCTCCATGCAGAAAGCTGGTTTTCCTTAAATGCATACATATATATTTTACAGACTGACATAATAAACTGATCTAAACTGATTACGTGGGACAGTTGTCATATAAGATGCTTTGAGATTAAATTTTTTATGTATAAATTAACATATCTGCTCTCATAAACTTTTATTTATATGCTGATTTGCAGGTTTGGCCAATGAGCCTTTGGCGTTTCTCCTCTGTGAATTTTACATGAGCATAAATAAAGCCTGATTTGGTTAAACTGGTAGAAAATGGTGGGATTAAACCCAGATTTTTCTCATCTTATGCTTAATGGTGTTTTTTGTCAGCTTCAGTCCAGTTTTTCACCTGCTCCTGTTTTCTGCTAGTGACAGAACGAGTCGGGAAGATCGATGTTCACCACAGGTTTAATAACCTTCATTCACTGCCGACCCGATAAATGGATTAATCAGGAGTCATTGATCGGCCAGCGGGCCCTGATGCGGGCTGAATGGGAGTCTAAAAAGGCCCCCGAGGGAAAAGGCTCGGAAATCCCCCGGAGTCCCATGTCGTTATTAACAAGAAGAGCTCTGCATCCAATTTTAATGCACAGGACTGAAGCAGAGACTCAGATGCATACACACACAAAAATGCAGCTGCTAGAAGAGTTTTCACTGTTTTTTTTTGTTTTTTGTTTTTTTTTGTTCTCTGCATCTTGTTGCATTTTCTCATTTATAATCTAGTTTTCTTGTTTCAGCCATTCAAGACTGAAATGATCAGGCCATTAAATAAGCCACAATCTTGTTCTGGGTCAAGTGGTGGTTAAATCCCAGCAGATGAGCCTCTGCATACATTTTAGGGAAGGTTTCCTGCTCCTCAGGTTGGGTGACAAAAGTTGGTAATAAAAGCACAGAGGGAGCACACAGCACACCATTGTGGCACCATTTTGCTTATATGCAGGCAGGTTAATCAAGAACAAGATAAGAGTGATTTAATCTGCAGCTTGCTAACAAGATTGTCCTTTGTTTGGTCGCCTCCTATTTTGGCTGAGCTAAACTTTCCATATCACAGATTTGATAATTTGTAATTTCTAGTTTAAAATTTGAAGCACTTGGATTGATTAAACTTTAAGCAGACAATAGCAAAACCGTACGTGCTAACCAGTATAGGTATGTTAGATGAATGTGATCAGTTTTGAAAGTATGGCTGCACAATATTAGTAATACTTGAAATTGGGATGTTGATATAATACTGTGTTGAGGGTATTGATCCCAACTGACCCATATTTTCTACCACGCATACTTTCACATATCAGTCACTAAGATTACCATCATTAGTAGTTATGAAGGTCTAGTACAGCTGATTCTCACCTGCATAACACTGATAGAAGACATTGTGTAATTTATTAATGCTTTGTCGAGTGGAGTTTACGCATAGAAAACAGTGCCTTGGGTTTTCCATAGGCACTGTGGCACTATAATGCAGTCCATATTTTAATGCAGGACCTGAAACCAGTGGGAGTTCCAACCAAATGAAAACATGTTGTGAGCACAAAGTGAAAAGAGAGGGTCAGGCAGATTCAGACGCCCTCGAGAGGAGTTAGGCTTTTAGTCGGCCCATTTGGTCCCAACTGTTTTTGAAGAAGATAAAACATCTTAAGAACAAGTGGGAAGAAAAAGAAAAAGTCATCGGCGAAAACCAAACATGACTTCATTAACATTTTCTTTATCTTGAGGTAGATTCTGATGTCATAACCATAAAGCAGGCGCATATATTGTACCGTGACATTGATTATATGACTTGTAGATTTGGAGGAACAGCAGGTATATTTTTGAAATATACCTGCTAGATGTCATCACGTCAAATGTGCTATATTTGTATTGTTAGCTGCCATATATTTTAATTCAGCATTTGTTGCTCATTTACAAAAAGATAAATGTAGCTCTGGAGATCTTGTATTGCCACAGCAGACCTAATTCTTACAAACGCATAAAGTTTAAGGATGAGATTACCTTTCTTCATTATTTCACCGCTCACACTCAGATTTGTTATTGATTTAAGTCAATTTTATGCTCACGGCCACTTCACCCCACTAAATCAGCAACGATTTAAATCTGACAGCTTCTCTCGGGGCACAAACTGTTTTATTAATATAAGCTATGAAGGCTGACGACGGCCCTCCTGTTTGTGTTGTTTTTGTGTGCGTGTGTCTGTATTACGGTTCAAAACAAACAAGCGTATAAATCAATGAGAATAATGTGGAGCACATCTGTGTGCTGTCATACTCAAATGCCACGTTGGATTGTGAAAAATCCCACATTTATCTGGTGTATCTGAGTGTAAATGAGAATCAAATGTTTTGTAAATTACCTCTGTCAGATGTAGGATCAAAATAAATAATGTAATCAGGGCTGTTTTAATAGGATTTTGACTATCTTCCTGTAGTGAGCCACTTAATCGTAATCATAATTAACATTGTTGTGGTGCTGGGCCTTCAGTGATGTGACTGATGTTTGGTGAGTTATCAGGTTTTCCTGGCATTTGCTGGCTCAGATTAACGTAAAAAGGGAAATGACCTTACAATTTTCCAAGCAGTTTGCTTTGACATTTTACCTGGAATGACAGAAACATCTCTCTTTTCCCTCTGGCCTTCCAGATCATATTTCTCCAAACTGTCCTGCCATTTTCAGATGGTGTATTTTAAAGGGCAAATCTCATGTTTTTCTTTCTTGTTAAACCACATCTTTTCTCTGACAGTGCAAGCTTGTAGAGTGCATAAAACAAAATTATGGACCATTTTTTGGCATGTAACGCTTTAATTTAAAAAAACAAAAACAAACTTTTTTTATTGTTTACAATAAACACAGAGACATCTGGGTTTTGAGTTCTTCTTTCTACTTTCTGTTTGCAAATGGCAAGAACTGCCACTATATAAATCAGGCATATTTTCACTTTATACTGGTGACAGATAAAATGGGACTTGGAGTAATTGGCGAGGCCCAGCAAACCTTTTTCCTTATCAAAGAGTAAGCCTGTCAAAATAAGCAATATATCAATTAATTGCACGATAAATTAGAATGAACTCAATAATTTCAATTTGCATGCATGTTTGTTTTCCTCCTGTCTGTATTTCGACCAGAGTGGATGACAAAAGGCTTCACTCTAGTACATCTCGACTGACCCCTTCTCTTCTTGTTTCTTTTAGCTGAAGGATGAGATCAGTGATTAATATTTTTGAGGAGCAATTTTGTTCACAGATACTTCATAATGCATTTAATTTATTATTTTGGTTGTGTTTGGGGGGGGTTTGTTTCAGTTTCACTTATTACTTTTGGTTATGTCGTTAGTGCTATTGGACATTTAAAATGTCTTCCAGTTCCAGCTCTACTTGGTCTGTAGAAATTATAGTTTTATTGATATTTAAGAGGATGTACTTGTATTATTATGCCATAATTATATTAGTTGAAAATGGTCCCAAAACAACGTTATCGTCTATCGCAATAATTTCTGGGACAATTTATTGTCGAGCTAAGAGGCTATATTTCTTTTAAACTGTAAAAATGATAAAAATTATTTTACCCTAAAGATGTACATTTTTCAACTTTCTCAGGTTTTATGTTAAAGGCTGCCAAGCAAAGTTTTCCATTTTTATAACTTTACTGCTAGCGCACACTTGCACCAACTTTTATATAGTAAGATGCAACTGCAGAGGCATTTGTGCATCACTTTTTAGTTGTGTAGCACAGCTGTTTCCTTTGTTTCAAACGTTGGACTTGAAAACTGTCAAAGAACTTTACATTCATGAGGATAGGTCTTGACATTCACTGTGCAGGGAAGAAAAGGGCATGGCGTGAAAAAAAAAATCAAGCTTAAATGAATGAAGTGATGTAATCTACTGTGCCTTTGTGTATAAGGCTGCATGTACATGTCAAGTGTATCCCCACTGAGTCCCACTGGCATACTGACCTTTTAGTCATTTGGTGGGAAGACACAGGGGGGCTTAATTAGTTTCACAATAACAGGCCTCCAGAACCTGCTCAGCCAGAAGGTTGCACATAACCCACAGCAGACATGCAGCACATGCTCAGTGGGTCTACAATACGGTGTTTGTAAAAGGTCGCCTGGCTGTGCTGTTATGACCTACATATCAAAGTCATCTTTAAGTTATTAGCTAGTAATGGTACCAGAAAACGATCGGGAATGTTGCAATGATAGTGGTCACCAAACGCATCGTTCTTTCTAATTATGTTCTGTTTTCAATAAAAAGAAAATAGAGAATACACAAACTGAAAGGCAGCAATAACTTCCGTCCAGGAGAGAAACACAGCTCAACAGAGAAGCGTTGAGCATATTTAGTCAAAGTAGCAATAGCCCTTGCATGTCCCTGTAAAAACAAACAGCTGCACTGAGCTAGGAGTACTTTCTACTGGCAAGGAAAACAAAGAGCGTAAACATGGCTATTTCCACCATAAGCTCTGTGAATGGTGACAACCAGGATTGAGAAACGGCTAAATGAAGAAACACTTTGTATGACAAAGAGGGGACATGTAGCTAACGGCAACAATAGTTCTGTCAGTGGTACCGTCCAAGAAAGAGACACTTATCAATACAGAAGCAATGATGCAGAAAAACTGGGAGCACCCAAAGTTCATAGCAGGTGGTAGCCCTGTTAAGGGAGACAGTTAAACACAAGTCCCTGATAAGTATACAGTCATAACAGAAAAGATGAGAACAAATATTATCTTTCCTGATTAACTTTGATAAAACCCTCATGAACTCACATCTGACTTGGCAACATTTATTATCAAATAAACAATATTGTGTGGACTATAAATCAGTTTCAGTAAATATACAATCAGTATTGAACCAGGATTTTCATAAAAAGTGTTTGGTGTGTCCTGAAAAATAAGAACTTGACTGAAATATTGATGCCTTAAAGCACTAGACAGCAAAGGAAAAATTATACTGCATTCAGACAAGCAATTAGTGAGCATTGCAAAAGAAACATATTTTCATTTCTGTTTTTAAAAGTCTTTTTCTATAAATGCAGTTCTTTCACATCTGTTCATACAGGTGAGTGCAAGTTCAGCTCTTTAGGTAGGTGACCTGATTCAGGCTCATTAGGAGCTTCAGGATGAATCCACACAACGTCAAAAAGCTTGACGTCTGTCATGACACAACGGAAAGTGTTTCAGGTGGTAATGGCTCCCTGCTAGTTCAATATTTAATTTGCGCAGCAGGGAACCTAAGCTGCCTGCCAGGGGCTGGTGATGTGTGTCAGGATTGGCAACATAACCCACAAATCAATGTTTACTTTATTTCTTTTTCAGGTTTACGTCTTTACTCACTTCCTGCGTTAGTGTTGGCGTATGTGGTGCTGCCAGTAAATATGCGTTATACTTTTCTGTTTTGATATTTATAGGTTCTGTTCAGTCTGTATTTCAAAAGTTAAAGCAGATAAAAGACATATTAAAAGTTTGGTGCAAAGGTATTCTAGACAAATTTAGTTACAGACGTGGTTTCTTAGGAGAGTTTATTTCTTAAAAGAAAAGTGGGGCTTTTGAAAACGATCCAATTTTTGACAGGATTACATGCTTTTTGTGTGTGTGTGTGTGTGTGTGTGTGTGTGTGTGTGTCCCTACAGATGAAGACAGTGAGTGTTGCTCTGGTTCTGTGTCTCAATGTGGGAGTGGACCCCCCTGATGTGGTCAAGACATCCCCCTGTGCCAGGCTGGAGTGTTGGATAGGTGAGTATATCCTTCCTAATAACAAACATATAAATAAATAAAAAATCTACTTTTCAATAAAGATTGAGGTGCTCTTAACAGAAATTCAAATTTGAGTCAGGTGAAGGTAAATCTAAACGGTGAGAAATGGGGCATTATCTTTGCAAGCCTAAATCAAATGACATACAAAATAATCAAATTATTAAATGACTCTGAAGAGTTTAATGCTCTACATTTTACGGCTAGTTGATCACGTTGAAAACTGTTAAATGTCAACAAGAAGTGACATTTAGCAGCTTGTCAGATTATTCACATCCAGGGACGTCTTATTCACCGATGCTGGGAAAAATGCTAGATCTCTATTGGCATGAGTGGAGATCTAGCACTTTATCACTTCTAAATCTGTCCTGTATCTCGTAATATTTTAATCTTAAGGATATTTTTGAAAATAATACCAGAAAGAAACAGAAGCTGTATCCTAAATTGTCCCATGAGGTGCAGTGGCTGTGCTGTGCTGAAAGGTTTGATGGTTCAATCCTCAGCTTAGGCCGTTTCTCAAATGAACCATGGTCATTCATGAGCCTCTGCAGTCTTGAAAAGTATAGGAAAGGATTAAACATGCATTTATGATTTTCGTATGTGAAAGCTGTTTGACTTAAAGGCTTTTTACCTGTTACCTTTTTAGGAAAGGATGAGAGTATATGCATTTAAGAAAGGATGAAAGTTTAATCGCACTAAATAAAGGCAGTGGTTTTCACATTGACTAACTCTTTAATGTGCCAAGTCACTTATTGAGTTTCAGTATTTTAAATCTTGTAATCTGACTGCAGACTCATTGAAAAATCTGAACTTTTAACAAATTTAAATTCATGATGAACTGGGACGGTGATTTCTAAACAGTGTTTTAAGCGCCAAACAAAACAATAAACCTGCTATTTTTCTGAGTTTTCATTAGCAAAATAGATTCTTCTAAAGGCTTTTAGATTTTAAAATAAAGGTGATATAAGTTAGTCCAAATGCCATCTTGAAATCATCGTCTGAAAAGCCAGTTTAAGCATTGGGTTGTTTCAATCTTGTGAACCCCACAGATGACTAGACCCTATTACTATTCTGTGAAATTCAAGGTTAATATTTTTATTCAAATACCCAGAATGTTATAAAAAAAACCCTGGAAAAATAATCAGACAAAGCAAATCACCAGATCCCTCATTTCTCCTAACTGGAAATGTTCAACCTTTGTTTTTTCTCTCCTGAGATTGAGTGAGATCGAAGCAGAAGCTCTGCTCCCTAAGTTAGACAAACTTTCTCTGCAAGGATAGTTTTCCTATTTATTGCTGTAGTTTGTAAGAAAGTGTTTACTAATATTAGATGGTAAGAGCAACTGCTGTCCTCTAAAATGCTCTGCAGTCTTCGACTCTTCCCATGTGAAGGAGCGGTATTTGAATAAACAAACTTTGAAATGTTTTAATGTAAACATGTTTTTGTGAAAACTGCTTCAGAAAACATCACATAATCCTAGTGGTGGTTTTTGAAGTACAGTACAGTTTTCAAAGACCCTAATATCAATTGCTAGGTTCTATACATCTATAACTATAAATTATTTTGTAATAATTTATACAAAATATACGTCTAAAATACATATATGTCTACAAGTAACACGAGCAGTGCAAAGCAAAAATGTACAAATCCTCTGAACTTATTTCCACTTTACAACATTCACTACGGGAAATTTCAATGCATTTTCTGAGATACACCAACACAAACTATCAGTTTGAAATGAAAAGAAAATTATTCTAGTTTTTAATTTGTTTGTATTCACCACTTCTACTCCCATACTCCTAAATAAAATCCAGCACAGCCAACTACCTTCCACAGGTATCTAATTAGTAAAAACGGTGTTTGTAGCGTAATCTCAGTTTAACTCCAGCCTCATGGAGACCAAGAAACACGGCAGGCGGTTTAAAGCAGGGTTCAGAGAGCACTGTGAAATGTTTAATCGATTATCTGAAAATAGGAGTGTGACACAACAGCAAAAACAAATTAATCTGTCATATCTCTTAAGCATATTTGTGATTCACACAGGCTTACTAACGGATGATTTTCCACTTACTGAAAACAGTTGAACGGATGTTTAACATTTATTCTTTTTCTCAGTGCCATATGTTGCGATATCCTGATATTTAATAAATTCCCTCAATTTTGTTCTACATTTTTAATGCCAAAACTGTATTTCCCT
>NW_015115817.1:0-30002 GCF_001443285.1 Poecilia latipinna
CTTTCTACTGATTATTGGGAATATTGTACATTTTTTTACATGCCATTTTTAATTGATTGTAACCAAACAAGAATTTACTTTCCTTTTCTATAATTTTACTTTCTTTCCATAGATGCCAGCCTCATTCTTACCTGTACAAACGTCTTGGTTGAATAAATACTTTTACATCCTGATCTACTGAGGGCATGGAAAATTTGGGTTTAACTGTTTACTCTGAGAAACTCTGTGGCTTCAAAGTGGAAAATAACACATTGTGTTTTATCAATATTGCAACGGGCCACTTGACCATCAAGTCAACTACAATTTCGGAGGCTACATGACATCAATATAAATCGATTATTGATGTAACATTTTGCAGCCTAGAAACATTCCCAGTCATATACACAATACACAACTTCTAATAGAACGCGAGAGATTTTACCTCAGTGAGAATGCAAATATATCAGGTAAAGAAAATGAAAACAAATGGCTCTATTCTAAAAAACTCCACTTCTGTGCCTCCTGTGCTAACAATCCATTGGCCTTACTCATATGTAAATAAGGACAAAGCTACCTGCTTTTAGTGATCTAACTTGCCTTTAGTCCCGTTGCCAAGTGTCCCGATTACTTTGTCGATGAAGTATCTTTGAGGGCTGCTGCGTCTGAAGAGTGCTTCTCAGAACTCTTGGTGCTCATAAAGTCTTTGCGGTAAAAGCTTCGATAAGCTTTTCTGAGTCGCTCGATGGTTTTTGCTCCTCCGGTTGCCAGCGGCAGGTGGGTCAGCGGTTTTTCTGCCTCGCCCAGGTAGAAACACGCTCTCTCTTGTTTGTTTCAAAATATTTCCTATTAGTTGCGCTCAGTCTCTACATGATGCGGCTCTTGTCCGAGTCCTTTTAGTTAAGAGGGTACAGCTGGTGTTTGCTAATCAGAGTCATGTTGTTTTCCCCCTTAATGAGCCTGGCACCCTAATGCATATGTAACAGAGAAAAATATGCATCGCAGTTTAACTTCAGCCTCAATGAATGCCTTCTATATTAAATAATATCTGTCAGGGATGAATGACAGTCTGCAGCCTGAACACACAATGCACCCAGAGCTTTTATCCATATGCGACTATCTCTTTGTATCTGCTGCAACTCGTCTGAGAAAACGCATATGATTGCATTTATCGTTTCAATAGAAACCATTTTTATCCTAAGCTACTTATAGCGGCTAAAATCCTGTATTTTAGGCCAGTGGTTGCTGTTGTTTCTGGCAGGCACTCAATCAAAATTTGCTATGCCAATATTCAACTTGACTCATAATCATAAAGCCAGTTATTTTCTTTGCAATATCTATTGTTTTGCCATTTCCATTTAGAACCACATAAAATCCAAACCAAGCACAGTAGAAAACCGTTTACCTCCTCCCGCTAGCAACACCCAAACAGAATCACACTTGACCTTAAATAACCCTATGGCCCTCCAGACACAAAATGAAATATGCCCCCTAGTGGCGATAAATACCGGAAAAGCTAAATGGCTCCTACACTACAGCCAAGGTAATCATTGAAACCATTAACTGATTCATCTCAGTTAGAATGTCATTTAGCTCATCTGTAGCTTTGTCCTTAATTTGCCAAGTGAAAAGAATGATATGAGGACATTTTATGCATCGTGGATCAAGACGTCTCTGGTTTCTGGGTTGGGTCAATAGTCATTTCAGTTTATCAGTTTAGCTGATGTCCTTCATGTCAAGAAGACTGACAAAAGTTACATATAACATTTCTTTGTACAAGCAGAACTTGTGCTCCTGCGAAGTATCTGACTTGTTCCGTCCAAATTCAAACAAATCCGACTATAGTTCTTACAAGATCAACATTTACGGAGAAAATTGACTTTGCCAAATCCAATTAAAAAGAAAAAAAGAACAACTGAAGCCCAGTACTGAAAACTTGAGGCAGCTTTAAAGAAGTATGTTGACTTAGATCAAATTTATCAAGATAGATCAGCATTACTACTTGAGAACGCCACGTAAATGAGAGACCATTTCCATATGATTTTTTCTTTTTATACCTGCCTGATGTAAAACTTTAATTTATCAGTTTTAGTCATATGTTCCCTAATCTCTAAAGCTTCTGTCTGTGCTGAGGTGGAAGCTGAACAGAATTCTGAAGCAGACTGCAGTGCAGCACGCAATAAAGTGAAAAATAGATATGGAGGGTCCTTTTGTTGCCCCCGTGCCTCCGTCTCCCAAAAAATAACTTCTGTCTAAGAGATGCTTTGTTTTGAAATGTGATAGTAAAACTCATCCTCTGAGTGCAGATAGAGACTCTGAGCCTTTTTAGGAAGCAGGACCATAAGTAGATTCTCTTCTTACTTCTACATTAGAGGCACATTGGTTGGCTACCGTGGAAGAACCTGAGGAGGAATTTTGGAAGAAAGAGTTTAAAAAGTGTCTTTAAATGTTTTTTTGTTTTTTGTAATCTGTCTTTCTCTGGTTATTCAGGACTCCGGCTATGATTGGCTGCTCCTTTGTGGTCGACCGGGAATACTTTGGAGAGATCGGTCTGCTGGATCCTGGCATGGAGGTGTACGGAGGAGAGAACATCGAGCTGGGCATGCGGGTGAGGGGCTGTGTTATACCACACTGAAAACTGAATACTCTTGTTCCAAACACAGAACAAGAGTATTTATTCCTGTTGGCCGTTGTCACACTTTGTCATATTACAACCAAAAAAATATTTCATTGGGCATCCATATGATTCCAAAATAAAGTATTACATAACTGTGAAGGAGAACTATCTGTGGTTTTAAACACACATTTGAAGCATGTGGTGTGAATTTGAAGGCAATACTTTTTATTCTAAAATTGCTAAATGAAATCAGTCCATGCTACCAGCTGGCAGCAGAACATATGAATATGGATTTGTGTACATTCATCTCATCCAACTACTGCTCTGTGACGGCAAAGTTGTGGAAAAGTTAACAGCAAGATTAGGTTATAATCCAAACATAGATTATAACCTAATCCAAACACAGAACTGTTCAGTCCGTCATCTGAAAATGGCAAGACTGTGGCACAATTGGAAACCTGCCAGTACATGGCAGTGCATGCAACTTAACTTAAGCCGAGGAGACTAGACTGGAGTACGTTATTGTAACAATACGAGAAACGTTCCATGGATGTACTTTTCCAAAGGAGCTGCATGTTATCACAGGGGATTTATAATGCAGCTTGATTTCTGGTGAGAATTTGATTTGTCTTAATTAAAAGGCAGCGTATTAGAAGGGTGGTAAAAGTTTTTCTGAGATTTTCTGCAATAAAAAACAAACTTTTAATTAGATCTTTTTTCTTTCTTTTTTTTTAAGCTGGATGATTTTGTGTCAAATCCCAGCCTCCACAAAAACGCTGTAATTAGAAATCCAATAATTTGTGTCGGTGTAGGGTTGAACGGCTTTTCCGCGACTGTTTGTGAAATTTATTTTCTGACTTTTTAAAAGCACTTTTAATGGAGTTTTGAATGTTTCTCTGCCTAAGGGATGAAGCTTAGCATACAAAACCCAAGGGGTGCCAAAGGAAGCTATGATGACACATTTAAGTTCCTTTAGTTGGGAGTAGAAGGGGGAAAAAATCCCCATAATGCAAATCTTCAACCAACCCATAGAGCTCTAAAGCTGGTATAGGGAAAAAAAAATGCAAATCTCCTTTTTTTCGCTGCTACTTTGAGTTGAATTTAACGCTTCATGTGAGCGGGTGGCATGCTGAAGAATTGGTTAGCTTTTAAATTCAGAAAATGTTTCTCTCCAGCCAAGTGGAACCTCTCTGAATCCGGACGCCCTCCTTGGGATTATTGGAGAGAGGAACGCTCGAAAGATCCAACTCCTCATTTTACGTCGACTCCCCTACGCCCGTTTCAGAATCTCGAGATGGCTTTAATGACACATCTCAGGTGCTTGGTGCTTTACTAAAAAAAAAAAAAAAAAAAAAAAAAAAAGCACTTGAACTGAGGTTGGAGAATGGATCTTGGGTTACAAATTGCTGCAGTGCTTTATTGGAGCCAGAGACATTTATGGTTGTTGATGACCATTTCAAAGCCTCCCATTATACCCCACTGAGTAGCTTTCCTTCTATATAAATAGCATGTTTTTGCTGCCAGCTGCAGTAATGATACAGTCATCTGGCCTCTCGTGTTTCTAGCTGATCGTTGTACTGCCGTTATCGTAGAGTGATAACTCAGCAGTTTCTGTTGTGTCTCAGCCTCCCCCGGGGTTAGGCACTGTTTTGTCATTCCGGGAAGCCGCTTGGGCACCTCAGGAAACCACACTGCTGTGTCAGATGAGGTTTGTGGGCAAGATCCATTCAGCTACAGGAGCTGAAAAAAAAAAAAAAACCTTAAAATGGACCCACATTTTTACACCTTTAAGGAAAAACACCACTTCATCCTGCAGATGATGTGTTGAGACTGTCTGACATACATTGATATGATCAATTAGATGTATGGCGATACATGTTAAATAACGCTCTTTAAAACAAATTATCCTTGGTTTGTTTGCTTGAAATTCATTAAACTTTTGAAATGATCCATGGTTATTGAATGGTGGGTTATAACCTACTGTACTGGGTGTTAAACTTATAATATTTTATTCTAAGAAGTAGATTGCATGTTTTAGACCTTGAATTAGTCAGTAGCTTTGGTCACACAGGTAACATTTGTTCTTAACCCTCAGAGAGAGTAGAGTAGGTGGGTAGAGTAATTGTCTTGCAGTTGGAAAGTTGCTGGCTCGAATCCGGCTTCCTCCTGTTGCACATCGCTGTGCCTCTGGGCAAGACGCTTAACCCCGCGCTGCCTACCGATCTCTGCATTGGTGTTTAAACGTGTGTGCTTTGGTGAGTGCGACTGGGTGGGTGTGGCTGTAATATAAAGCGGATTAAGTGGTCAAAATTACAGGAAGAAGAGACAAAACCAACCAACCAGATCAGAACCAAAAGAAACGCTTGTACAGGATTGGTTTGTGACAAAACAAAATGGTTGCCCTGTGAGCGGACCTGAGAAGACGGGGCAGTTAGGAATACAGGTCAAGAGGCCCAGTCTGACTTATTGAGGGGTGTTTCATTACTTTGATAACTCAAAAGTTAATCCCTTTTGTCTCTTTCAAAGCTTTCCTTTTGAGCTACGTCATATATGTAGAATTCGAGAGAGTTCATCCTTAAAATATATATGATTAAGCGTCCTTTGTGACTAGTTT
This sequence comes from Poecilia latipinna, assembly GCF_001443285.1. Classification (NCBI taxonomy): domain Eukaryota; kingdom Metazoa; phylum Chordata; class Actinopteri; order Cyprinodontiformes; family Poeciliidae; genus Poecilia; species Poecilia latipinna. Next base: position 5,208 of record NW_015115817.1, read on the forward strand.
CAATATAAATCCCTTTCATGCATGAATTATGATCCTTTGTGTCAGGATTTTTTCACTTTTTTTTTATTTTCTTAAGGCATAAAAAAACCTAAAAATAAATTTTGTAAAAAAAAAAAATGTTTTTTTTTTTTTTTTTTTCGGGGATCAATTGTAATTTTCTCCAAAAACAAAGTTATTATTTGAAAAATACATCAGTAGTATTGTTCTTTAGAGGTTATCTTATGTCACGATATTTTTTTTACTTGCAGGAGTCGTCTACAGCAGAAGGAGGGACCGGGTCAGTAGCTGTGCTTTTTTGTCTGTCGGCCATATGGGATTTAACTAAAATAATTTCTGCACCTGAAGGCCAGTAGTTGATAGTGTATTTTATGATGCATTAGTGTCCACTTCAGTGGTCTGTGAGCATTTATAACATAAAAATCCACAACAAGCACAAGAAAATGACTTTTAGACAGCTGTCCATACATAGTGTGCGAACATAGGGAGTCGCATACATATTTTCTGATAAATAAATTTTATTTTATTTCTACTCAAATCATGCGACGGCCTAGCTGATTAAAACAAATTCACCCTTCATATTGACTTTCGATGGATGCAAGACTGATATGATTTCAGTATCTGAATATAATCAAGACGCCTGATAAATCGCTACACTGGGTTCAGCTCTCTCCCACACTAAGCTGCTTAGTGACTCAAATTTCTCACCGTTTTACACTTGCTCAGGCGTTGTGGTTCATGAAATGAAGAAAACATCCCGCACTGCCTGGAAACACAATTAATTCCCTCACTCCTCTTTCTTTTTGACCCATCTGTAAAAAAAAAAAAAATGCCATTGAGTTCATGCCTAAGCTTGAATAGGTCTACGATGAACAACCAGCTTGACTCATTTGCAATATACAGCCACTAATGGAACGGAGTCAGGCGACTGCCGGGTGGACCACAATTACTCCTCCCGGGCTGTTCGTCAAAATGAGCTGAGCGGGTTGCCAGTTGGGGAGAGGCTTGATTGACAAGGACATGTTTAGCAATTAGCCAGAGCAGCCCACAATACTGGAGTATCAATGACTGCAGCGAACTGACAAAAGGCAGGGTTCGTCCGGGGGAAGGTTACTTGCATGTTTACTTGCGGGCCGCCAACTCGGCGTGGATGAAAAAGGCTTTAAGGGAGCAGCGAACTACTTCCCTCAAGTTGGGAAGCAAGGACGTGCAGAAATGTGATTATGCAGCACACGGTTACGAGGGTGCCACTCTTTTCGAGTGGAATGTGATAGAATAAAGTTAATGGCAGAAAAAATTAATTAAACATCTCATTCGAGTTTCCGGTGTGCTGAGGTGTGAAATAACTTTCGGGGGCCAGGACTTGTAAATGATCAGAAGCTGGAATAAATCTGCAGAAACAAAGAAAACTGGCAAGATGCTCGAAAATTATGTACGGAAATTATTTAAATCAATGCGGAGGAGCTTTTTCTGTTTTCATTCCTACTGTCCATAATTAGAAAGTTTGTAGCACTTTCTATTCAGACGCCTTAAACTTTTTCTGCTTTGTTCACGTTACAACCACACACTGAAATATATTTTGTTGTGAAGGTGGATCCGTTCTGGGAAAAGCTTCTTTCCAAGTCCTGACAGCTGTGTTTTGGTAGGTGGCTGTGTGAAAGTTCGACTGCTTTTCAAAAGGGACAGTATTATGAAAAATCAACATTTCTGAGCTGTTCATCACCTTGTAATGTTATTCTTTCATCAGAAACACAGCTGGAGTGTTGCCTTGATTCTTCCATGCATGTCTGAGGAATCCTTTAATCTCCCGTGGCAACGAGATGCTGTTGCTCCTTGGGGCTGCAGTTTCCAAGCTTCTGTACTTCTAAATCGCAGAGCAGCCCTCACCTGTGACTCCGGTGCTCAGCTCCTTCAGACTAGCCAGGAGCAATTAGCAAACAGCTGGTGGGACTGTGCATCGGCTGCACTCATTATTACGAGCTACTTCTCAGCGAAACACTGGTGAAAACGTTGTTAAAGGGTTAACAGAGGACCCATGTTGTGATGACTTCCTGAAGACGGAGTTTCAGAAAGAGAAAAAGCTTTTAAAGAGACAGAGACCCAATTTCAAGATCCTAATTTCAAGCACAATCAAATTTATTTTGATTGTGCTATAAAATAGCACTATTAAATCACTTTATGCATATGTTAGGCTATTTCCATTTTTGGATAATACATTGAACAATGATCTGTGAGATGTTCAGAGTTTGAAATAATTTTTTTACAACCCTGTCCTGCTTTAGTTTCTGTTCTTTGTATTTATACTTGGTGTTTTTTGGTCCGATGCTGTTTGTTCTTTGATGTTTCTCCTTCTAATTAAAAAATATATATACTGGATTGAGCCTGAAAATGAAGGTGGAGTCTACCTACTAATTGGTTGACTTCTAGAGGCAGTTGATTGTGCTATTAATTCAGGGGTGTCAGAGTAAAAGAGGCTGTAGTACATATGTATGACACTCTTTACAAGTTTTTCTTTGCCAGTTTTTTTTTGGAGAAACGTGTCTGGTGTGTAAAGTTTGTGGTTGAGAGCAATGTGGGCACCTTATAGGTGCTGAAGGCATTTTACTTGATGAACACCTGACGCAGCCAAACACAACATTCTTTCTGTCTCCATAACCAACATCGTGTTGGATACACTTGCAAACAATTGTAAACGACTCGTCTGAACTTGGTGCTCACCTACCGCTCCATGTGTAAGCAGAGAAAAATGATCTTGAGCAGAAATGATGAATTCTACCAGAAGCGTCCGTATGAGTTTACTGTGTGATGAATCTCACACCCCTCCTGCTCTGCTGAGCGCCGCACTTACCGCGCATCTCAGGAGACGAGCGTTTTGCTTTTTGTTTGTTAAAATGTACAATACAGTCACAACTCTCATCTGCAAACATTATGTCACACATAAAAATCAACTGAAGACAAGCAGCTGATTCAGAATATGAGGTTGTGTAATCACTGCACATTTTAACATCACTTGCTTTTCTTTTGTGACATAAATGCTCTACAGAGAATTGGGAAATCTCCAGAGAAGCAGAAAAGCTGGCAATGTGCTGTTCACTTCAGAATATGTTGTGAATACGTCTTTAAATTAGTGCACTTTAAAAGAATCAAAAGCGAAGCATGTTTTATTTAAGTCCATTAACATTTTGCAATCTAATTGTGCCTGAGTTCATTTTGCCAGACTGAACATAATGGTAGTTATGAAATGACAGTTGGTAAAATGTTGTCCAGCTCTGGACATCAGTAATTGCGTCCCATGTTCAGCCATTAGATAGTGGGCGACGCTTGATAGGAGAACACTGTTTTGACAGTAAGACGTGTTCAGCAGGATGGTAAGCCATCTGCCTCGGCCATCTGGGAGGTGAGGGACAGGAAAGAGAAATGGGCCCACAGGAAAGCACCACACCAGGGACGCCTGCAACGGGGTAGAAAAGAAAATGCAGGGGGAAAAAATGTGTTATTTACTCCAGTATCGAAGTATATGTAGCATAGAATAAGGAAAATAGTGGGAGATGTGGTTATCAGAAGACAATCTGATCTTCCTCTGCACTCTAAAACTGCTGCGTCATGGTTTCTTACAGTGCTGTGTCAGTTGCTGCAGCTCAAAAACACTACGTGGGTCTAAAAACGGAGAAAAAAGAGAGAGCATTTTGTAGAATCAGTGCAATAGGGTTGATGCTTATGATGCACAACCATTTTGGCTGAATGGTGTGAATTTGAGTCTGCTGCTGTGTTACGGGAGAGTAAGGCTACTTTTGCCATTACTTGATAGTGTATTCTTTTCTCTCCATATTAATATTTAACTGATCATTTGAATGTGAAAATGCAATGATTTAAGCAGTCTATGAGCAGCAACAAAGTCCAAATTAATCAGAAAATAGGTCAAGCTGCCTTCTGTTGGACCCACTCCAAGTATTTAACATTCTGACATGAGTGAATCTACGTTGGTTGAATGAGATTATTAAAGTTTTCAATATCATTCAGATTTAGATTTAAAAAGATTTGTATGGAATAATATGACTGATCAATGCTAAAAAAAGAAGTATTGTATTTAAAAAATACATCCGTTTCTGTTTCCTTTAAATGTAAAAAAATATATATTTCTACATACATCCTGTTAAAAATCATGCATACCCTTCAATGGAAAAGTATTTTGTCTGATTACAGTCAGTAATTACAGAATTCAGTTACTGATCATGTTCCAATTCTTCCAACGATATATCTTTTAATAATCTATGATGAAGAGTTCCAAGTCTTTGATGTTGGAGGACTTCCTTGCCTTTGACCTAATCTTTAGCTCCATCAACTGATTCCTTATCAGTTTCAAGTCAGGACTCTGACTGGGTGCACTCTAGAATATTATTACTTCCAGACTGGAAAAAAAAAAAAAAAAAACAGGATGGTAAAATGAAAAGATTACTTTAGATATTGCTTGTGTAAATTTCAGAGCAGCTGCATGTACTCTCTCAAATGTGATCAACGTTGCCATAAAATCGTTGATCACTGCAGCACCCCGACTTAGCAGGAGTTAAAACTGTGTTTGCTTCAGTGAAGTGTTATTTACTTAAAGCTATGATTTGTGCTGCATCAAATCCCACCACAGGAGAGTTGGTTCCACAGGAGTGGAAACATGCATGTTACATTTGCCCACGGTGTGTTGCGCTAAAAGTATTCAGGTATCTGCTTCACTTATCTTCAACATCATGAGCTGTCCAGGATTTTCCATCCTTTGATGCTGTTATCTATACAGAGCAAAGGAAAACTCCCCAACTCTGTTCACTGGGCCACAAAACATGTTTGTGGTCAAATGTCACAAAGTATTATGGAACAAAACTGGTGCCAAAACAGAGTTCAAGCTTACTAGAGCAGACCTTCACATTTCATAACATTCAAAAATCTCCCTCAATATGGTAAACACGGAGATGTTACAGAGACACACTGTTTATGTGAAGCCTTTTTGTCATCCTTATTCATTACTGAATAGGCTAGATAACAGCTGGTTTAAAATGATCAGCTGTCACCTTGTAAATTACCTAAAAACATGAATAAATCAATCTAAAAATGCAAACGAATGTTGTTTAAAACATGAAACGGTGCAGAAAGTAGCACTACGGAAATCTAATAATGGAGCTAATTTTAGGCAAAACAAACGTGCTCTATAAAGCAAATAACTGAAGAGTTTTGATCTCGAGTAAAACAAACTGTGCTGCTTCTTGAACATTTTAAAAGTGAATATTTCTTCTTTTATTATTTATTCTCAGTCATGAGATCAGTGTGCCAGAGATTATACAATCCAGCTACTCTACACTCTAAATAAGACTATCTAAAGCAATTTATGTTTCGTTATATGTGTACAATGATAGTTTTTACCTTTCTAGATATAACCGTGTGAATTTCCTGCTCCCTTTGATGAATACAATTTCAAAAATGAGCAAATTCTTGTCGTCAAAACAAGAATAAAAACGTTATCTAGGGAAGATTAAAAATGTTAATTAAAATTTAATACAATTCTGAACATTGTCGGAAGAACCCACAGGGAAGCTGTGCAGCAGATTGTTTCTTTATCAAGCCCCAGTTATTCTCCCTGAACCTGATTTAATGCCGTTCGTACTTTTGGAAGCCTTCGTTTCGTGCATTGCAACTTCCCACAAGAAGGCTGCCACGTTGGTGCCAGAAGGCTAATAAGTGAAGTCTAGATGAGTTTACCAAAACAATCTGCTCAGAAGCTCACTTAGCCAGCAGGAAGCCATCCAAAGTACTTCATGATGTCTGTCTCATTTCACAGCAGCCCAATCAATCAGTCCAGGAAACGAAGTGTGATCTCACCGGGCGGCTCGCTTCTCCTCATGACATATAATAAACTCACATTGGACTGCTTTCCTAGTTAATGAACCGAAAAATGATTTATTTATTTATTTATATATATTTTTTCCCCTTCCTTTAAAACCTTGTCTTTATTTCCACCTGGACGGGGCCCAGAGGCATCTGGTCATAATCTGCCCGCAGTGGAGAAAGTAGAGCTAATTAAAGTCTGGCGGGAGCAGCGGTTCTACGGGATCGGGACATAATTACACTTCACTTAACTTGGAGCCCTATACGTCTCAAGTAGTTATTAAAAAGTGATGACAGCTGACACTTCATTATTTTTATTATGTTTGGTTTTGGCTTGACTTTACATATATTCTTTGTCAAACAAATTAAACGGGAAATCTTCCACTCTGCAAATTACGTTTTTACCAACCAGCTAATTTCAGGAGTGAAAACTCTTGCCTCCCTGCCAGTTGATTACAGCTGTTTTGGCATGAATAATATTTAGACGTAATTTTGGGCTGCATCCACATTTTAATTGGGACGACTTGAAATAAATATGTGGGTCTTTTTGGTTTCAAGATGCAATATGTTGTGTTTTTCTCTGAAATTACATAATTCTCGGAAATTGCTTCAAGTAGAAATTCATCTAATCTTTAAACAGTTAGGCAGTCATGCAAAAATGCAATAAATTATTTTTGTTAAATCCAATATGGCCAACAGACAAAAAAAAAGCACGCCAACTGACCCTGTCCCTCCTTCTACTGTAAACGGTAAAAAAAATATTGTGCCATCAGATAACCCATAAAGAACAAAACTACTGATGTATTTTTCAAATAACAACTTTGTATTTGGGGAAAATTACAATTGATCACCTAAAAAAAATAAAAAAAATGTGCTTTACTAATTTTTTTTCCTACCTTTTTTTAAGACTTAAGAAAAAAAAATTGAAAAAAATCCTGACACAAAGGATCATAATTCATGCAAGAAAGGGTTAAAGGCACAGTATTATGTACTTTCCAGGCACATAGTGCAATTTTATAGCACAATCAAGTAACTATGTTACCTCCAGTTGTCTATGTTAAATATTGCTTCAAAGAAATTTTGACTTCTTGATTTAACGCCTTAAGTTCAGTAGCTTAGAACCTGCAGCCCCCGAGGAGGAGCTTCATCGTTGAAGGCGGGGCTAGGTCCACCAAGGTGTTTTGCACAGCTGAATGGCTGCCACCGGAGAATAAAGGATTTCTCAAACACTCCAGGTATGTCTTTGATGAGAGATTAACATCCTAATATGATGTGAAGCTCAAAAACGTCGACTTCACAAAGCACTGCCCCTTTAATAACACAACCATAGGTGAACAAAGTACGACTACGCTGATCCTCATCCAGGAAGGCAAAGAAAACTTACCTCGGTTTCATCTGGTGTGAATCTAATACCGTTTCAGAAAAAGAGCATCACGGTGACAGTCAATCATGCTGGTAGTCTAATGGCCTGCTCTCTCGCAGACGATCCAGAAGGAAGCTTTTTGGCCATCAATTTACGACCCTAAGCTGGAGTCCACTTGGATCATGCAGCCAAATGTCACAAACAAGTCTGAATATAAATGGTGATAGAAAAAAAAAGTTTTGGAACAGCATCAATGTCCTGTCTTTGGTTACAACATAAATCGGTTCGAGGTGCTGTCACTTTAGCTTAGCAGAAAAGCCTCTGCCCAGTTATTACCAATGTTTGTGGCAGCAACCAATGTTTAAGTTGAGCAGTGATTACTTTTTAGCTTGGTCTCATAAGTAAAACAATCTTTAAGATTTTGTATTTACTTCAGTTATCTTTGTCTGGCATTAAAGATGGATGATCTGAAACATCTTGGGTAAGGAGACAGTTCCTTTTTTCGTAGCGCGGCACTGCCCAACCCTAACGAGAATTTTATTTTCCATTTAAATGACCTGCATTACGATTTTCCAGAGCTGAAATTTTCAACAGTTAATTAAGCTAAACATCGCCGACCCAGTGAGCATTCTCTGCATCCTAATTACTTCTCAGAGAGAGATTCTCCCAGGCTTAAGTAACCTAAAAACTCACGAGTACCTGAAAAAGAGTGTAATGCCGAGATTTGATCTTGTCCAGGTCAGTGTGTGTGTAGCTGTAGAACGAAAAGTCACACATCAGTCACAGCTGTCTAAAGTGCAAAGATGGAGAGTGAGGGGGGGGAAAAGTAATCTCTCTCTAAAAAATAAATAAATAAAATGACTAGAATGAGCTGCGGCGGTAAAGCAGAATCTAACCGTCAGATGGCATCGTGGACAATACATGTGAAAATCAATCAACATCTGCTCTGACAACCCTGCAGCAAACAAATAAATCCCTGTAGCAAATGCAGACACAGCGAGGAAAAACAACAAATGAACAATGGGTTTTGAGCAATCAGCGACAAGGGACCACATGTGGAACAAGAATAAGCAGCAAAATGAAAACGAACGCACGGGGAATAAAGCCTTCAAATAAATGAAGGAGAAAACGCACTCAACAGAAGTTTTTCTTTTTCTTTCTCTCTTTCTTGCTTTCTTTGTTCTTCCTTTTTTCCTTCCAGCAGCATTTATTATTTAGAGATTTGAAGGTTAAAAAAAATGCACCTAACTGATTAGGTGACTCAGGATTATTGATTGTTACGGCCAGTCTATGGGTGGCCAGGTCGCAACATGAAGGATCCATCCTCCTCTGATCTCAGCAACCGACATGCACAAAATTGAATAGTTGATAATTATTTATTTTAAAAATGATGTATTTTTGATAAAGATGTTGCAATCGGAGTACTTGGCTTCAGAGCGAGCAATAAACGAAAACAACAAACAAAAGGAAACTATCTAAATAGTAACAGAAACTTACCTAATTGAAAGTAAATAAACCAAAGGACAAAAACTGACCTTCCTAACTAAGAAAAACATGAGAAAATTAAGAAAACATAAACGGCAGCTCACTCCTACCCTCCAGAACTCTGACAACAGATGAACAAAAGAAAGAGGTGGAGATGAGTAGAGGATGGAACACAGGAAGTCTGCTTCAGCAGCCTTTATATTCGTCACCTCCGGGAAGCAGCCAATTAGACCTTTCTGTCGTCTTCTGGAAAGCCAATCAGGGACGGGTACCTGCACATTCATGTTTGTATAATTAACCTTACGACACCAGTCGTAACATTGATGCTTTCTTTCTATACCTTTGCAGTGCCATACTGTCCCATCAGATTTCCATGTCATACTTCCATTGTTCCTTCACAAACCATGTAGCTACACATCCCTTTATTTCTCCGAGTAAAGTACTGATGTATTATTCAGGGTGGGCCATAAGTTTCCATACATAGAAAAAGTAAACATTTTACATTGGACAACTGTTTTACACAGATGCATCAACTGTGTAGTCACTGCACGTCTTGGACCATTTCGTGGTTGATCTGCAACATTTCCACTTTTCTGAAACTTACAAATAAGTTTTGCCACAGCGTCATGTGTGTGACGCTCGTTCCATGTTTTCTGTTAAAGTTTTGCGCAACCATGTAACTGCTTCCTGATCCAGCCACCAGTATAATTTCAATTCTTTGGTCTTTTGTGAAACGCGTCTTCTTGGGTATCTGAAATACAAAGAAATATACGGTTTTCATTCTCCTATGTATGGAAACTTATGGCCCACCCTGTAGAAACGCTCACAGCAATGGCTGCATCATGTTATATCATATACTACTAAAATGATTTGATGTTAGTTATCATTCCCATTTTACAGCAACCTTCTGCTGGTAGATATTTTTTTTTTTTTGAGTCACAAAACCACATCTTCTCACAGTAAATTATTGGAAATCACATAAAATCTCTGGTCGTAAAAAGCTTGTATTAACAGCTTCCAGGCAGGTTTGAATTGACACATTGGTCGATGCAAAACAAAAAAGCTCCTTTTTATTTCCAGAAGCCCAAGAACGAAAACACAAAAGCTGCAAGTTGTAGTGTGGGTATTATTTTACAACATTCCAACATTGATCGTACATTAAGGCATTTTATCAGCGAGGTTCATGACCGGTGAGGCACCGGCTGGAGTCAGATGGATCAATATATGAAATCCAAAATAAAAGCTAATATTTCAGTGTTGACCTTAATTTAGTTATTTAAAAACCTTTTAGCTATGTTTCAATCCCTTTCGTACTGTTCTGATATGATGGCAAGAAGAAAAAACATTATTTGATTGAGATTTTGAAATGCTGAGTTAACATCACTCACTCTCTCTTTCTCTCTTCTTTATTCAAATTGAAAATTGCATAGGATCTAACATCTGACATTTGATTGCCTGTCCTTCTTCATAAATATCATCACTTGATTGTAAGAAAAAAAACATGTCCTTCCTGTATTTTTTTCCTAATATTTTTGAGGTTTTTATAATGTGTAGTGGAGCGTCTGTTGCTCTGCTCCCTCACAGCGACGCCTGGTACTTCCTGCCTCACCCTGTGCATTTTCACTGCACATTTAGGGCCAATCAGACAGACTGAATATGTTACACACACTCATTAACTATATTAGATGTCGACATGTGCACTTGCACGTGTATATTTTCAGCTTAAAGAGAGAGAGCAAAGGACGTGTGTCACTTTTGTTTAAGGCAGACAGACTGTTTGAGGCAGCGCCAGTAGAGGTGAGGAACAGCACTGCATGTTTATCGTGTATTTGAACAAGCAATGTATAAATCCAGCGATTTTGACCATGAAAACATGTTAGTTCTTGCACAACTCCTTTAGTCTCTCTCTTTTTTTTTCTTTTTTTTTTTTTTTCAAATAACCTCCCTACTCTCCAGGACAACCAATAATATGTTTATAAAAATTCCAGCGCTGTTGCTAAGATGTGCTCTGTTTCAGGTGGCGAAGTGACAGCCGCTGTTTTGAAACAGTTTGTAGATGTAGTCGGACGACACCTTCAGATTATTCTGAACAGCTGCTGCATTGATACAATTATAGAACAGGAAATTTTAAGCACAACTGATTAACCTCTGTAGAAACAGAGCCGAATCCCTCCAGGTGTGTGTTGTTGTTTTTTTTGTTGTTGTTGTTAAAGCAGAGAGACTGTACATGTGGAGGGGGGGGTTAATCTCTTAGTCACAATATGCATCAATTTATGTATCAATCCAGCAAGAAAGTTTCCTTATTTTCTTGATGCACTTTTAGTTTTTCCTTTTTTTTAACTCAAGATAGTAAAAAATGTAAAGTTCTCAGATTGTAAACATGATTGTTGTGCTGAAGCAGCTCTGAAGTTCAGTGAAAGTGCAGTCTATTAAAAAAAAAAAAAACGCTCTACTCTGCTCTCATATATTGCTTCTCACTGTGTCTGTGGGTAAATATTGGAAGGAATTTCAAAGATTTCCCCATCAAATGCAGAGATTTCTACTATAAAAGGAAAAGAGTTTATGCCAAACATTTTTGCTTGCCTCTAAAATCCAGTTCTATTTGTGTGCGCAGGGCGGCTAGATTTATCCTGTTCCCCTGGAGGCAGCGTTAGGGGGCGTTGTTGTTATTGTTGTTGTTGTTGTTTTCTCTCAACTGTCTGCAAGAATCTTACGTGGTTCGGAAGCAGGTCAAAACAGGACGCATGTCCTCATAATCTTCATGGCGTCAGGAAAAGCTACTGCTATCTCAAATCACAAAACATAACAAAATCTTTCCAATTAATTTTGTTTTCTTTCTTTGCCATACGTGGGAACATTCAGACACCGCAGACTACTGCTGCGACCAGACAAAGGCAGAGTGACTCTCAGTCATGTTTGAATCAGACGTTTCCAGCGGGCTGCAGTGAAAGCAGTCACCTTGAAAAGGACAAGAGTGTCGTTATGAGTGGCAGCCATCTGTGTAAAAAGGAGCCGTTCTGGCACTTTCTAAATCAACGCTGCGCCTGTGTCCGTCAAACTGCAAATGACGGTGGGCGCTCACCATAGGCGAGCCCTTTCCAACAAGCGCGGTCGTTTCGTGGAGGCGGAGCCCCGGAGGGACCCTGAGTTTACAATTTAGCAAATGGATAATGATAAATGTGGAGGATTACTGGAAGACTTCCATAATGTGGGATGTTGGATAAAGCAGGGTACCCTATATCAATCCGTCTGGTTCCCAACATTTCTCATTTCAGAAATGAAATGCGTCTGTGATTTATAGATAGATGGAAGAGTGCTTTTGTCGGTCTTGGCTTTGATTTAGTTTGAAACGTCGTGCATTAGAATCAGATTTTATGAACATTTATTGCTACCAGTGGTAAAGATGTGTGAAAAGCCTTACAATTATTGCTGTCCTATAATTTTTCATGGGAAAAAGAAAAAATTATATTAGATAAATAATCCAATGTTAAAAGTCACTTGTGAGGCAATTATTGATAATGTACTTCCTCAGTCTAGCTCCTAGATTTTCTTTTATGCTCTAATATCTGCAGGTTTAGGTCTACAGGCTCCGATAGAATATCACTGTCTTGATTTAGGCAAATGTTTTGGATCACTATCCTGCATTGACCCACATTGATGTCATCACATTTACATTTAATGTGTAAAGTCTCTCATTTCAATGACTTCACGATGCTCTGCACAGTAATGAGGTTTCCTGGGATCTTTGGAAGAAAATATGTTCACAGCATCACAGATGTTTCACCTTTTTTCACAGTTGGCATGAGGTGCTGCTCTGTGTTAGTTTCACGCCAAACCCACCTGGACTGTTTGCTGCCAAAAAGACTGTTAGTTTCATCTGGTTAAAGTACACGGTTCCAGTTAAAATACATTTTGACATTTGTGATGGTAGGACAGAAAACCAACTGGCATGTTGTTAGAATCCGAAAATTGTTTTGGCGATCTGGTGACCCCAACATGGCAGTTTCTGCTGCAGCTGAACAATAAGCGTTGTATTTATTTTAACTGTCTTTATTGGTTTGTGGTGTCGAGATAGTAGCCAGTGACAAAAAGAAACAGATATTTGAGCCACAGCTTATTTATACCCTTTAGGAAACGAAAGTCATTAACTGCGTTTCCACTGGTCTTAAAATTGCGCAGATTTCAATTACGATTGAATTAAATTAAATCAATGTAAACTCTGCAATTTAAAAAAAAAACTCATGTTTTTCTATAAAAAGGTTTTTGCGCTACAATGAGGTGGTGTTTCAACTGTATCAAAATTAGTGTATTTCAGAAGAAAATGCAGTAGAAACACTTTTTTTTCACATCATGCAAGTCATGCGATCAACAACCGGATGTCACTGCTGGAGTAGAAGAAAAAGACGATGGCGTGGAGTGGTAGGAGTGTGAGGACGTGGCATGTTTTTCAATCAATAAACATAAACGTGTCATTTTCATTGCGTTTCTTATTGAATGGAAACGCCATAATTGTGAAATTGTGTCTTTTTTTTTTACATTAGTGGCATTTTGGCAACATTTTGCACACATTTGAAATGGAAACCCAGATATTGATCACTATCTACGTGTCACCAGAAACCTGGACCAACTTAACCTGGACAAAGTATAAAATTACATTCATGTACCTTCATTTTAATTGAAATATTTCAATATCTGATTTCTCTTATGATTTCTTCAAAATGATTAATTACACTAAAAAAACAAAATTTTAAATTGAGCTAATCTTGCTGCAATAAAAGTTTCATTGATACAATTTTTTTTTTACACATCCTCATCCAAGCAGCCACCAATAAACGTGTGCCACCTGTATATCTGGAATCCATTCGAATCGCCTGTGACGTCTCCGGCACAGGACTGATTTCCTCTTTTGCCACAGTTCCAGACTTGCAACACGGAAGTATTCTTCTTAGTTCTCTTCGTCAATAAAGTGTACATGACGTTAACTACAGCGCTGAATATCGCTCGCCTGTTTGTCTCTTTCAATGCCTGCATTATTTAGCGGCTGAATCAATCTGCCGGCCTCTAATGGACTCGGCGTTGCTTACTCAGACGCTCGCTTTGCTGTATGTACCAACATGAATCTGTGTCCAGGAGGAGGGACAAATGAAAATAGATGTAGCTGTAAAGGAGCGGGATCAGGTTTTGTTTGAGGAATTACTGCGGCTGCCGGCAGGACTTACTGCAAGCATATGGCGAGGCGGAGCAGCTCCGCATATGCTTTTGTTGTGCGGCGGAATTTGTTTTGGGGTTTTATTCAATCCGCTAACATTGTCAACCGTGCATTAATGAGCGCAGTGCATGCATAATTCACAAATTATATTGTCTTGCTGTCTGTTCGAGGCTTGCTGATCCAAGCGATATGCATGAATTATACTACGTCGGATTCCGTGTTTGGGAAGCGTGTTTTATGCATTTCTGCATTACAATGACATACGACCTCTATCGGGAAACAAATGGAGTCTGAAGCGAACGTCTCAGAGTGTGGCGCCGTGGTGCAAGGCCAAATGAACGCCAAATTCCTAAAATAATGGCCTAAGTCTTTTTTATTTTTTATTTATTTTATTTATTTTTTTTATTGCCAAAATCTTTTAGGGCAAAAAAAAATTACTTGGGTCATTATTTTAGGAAGGTGCCAGTATGTAATTAGACATATTCCTTTAATGCAAACTTATTTTTAATGTGACTATAGAAACGTCCTCCTTATCTTGAAGACATAATTTCAAGGCAGTAGATAAAGATGTTCAATAAATCTGTTGAAGACAACTGAATTATTGACAAATCTCTTTCAGAAGGCAACTAAGAACAAACACTCCAGAAGCAGCCTCGCCTGCTTCACTTACCTCCTGAGCATCAGAAAGGCTGTTCACATCGTCGACTCTTTCGGATGTCAGAAACTTTGGCTGAAAACTTGAAGTGTTCTGACAGCGCCCAAGTATTTGAAGAGCACCAGCTTGCAGTGGTTTAGCTGCACTAGCAGACTGTAAGGCATATCAAAGGCGAAGGGCAGCAACGAGGTGGAATTAGCTTTTGACAGGCACAGTTAAAAGGGCCTCTGTATCCATCACTCTTTTCTCCCCACTCCCACTATAGACGTATGAACAGGAAAATAGGGGGGAAAAATGTGCGATACGGAGTGATGGATCATGCGGATTTCTTCTTATCCCGCCGCACAAAAGAGCGCAGTGGAGGGGGCGGGGTGGAGGCTCTGATCCAGAACGCTCTCTGATGATGCATCACTCATCTTCACATCAGATTTTAGAGGACGGAAGAGGTTGAGGCGAGTGTGCTGGCATTTCGGCTCAGAGAGTTATCTAACACTATTTATTTTTCTTTTTTTGTGGCAAGCCTACAGCTATTCATCAGCAAACAGATGCTCAGTGTCCGATGAGGAGACTGTGTCCACTCTCTCCGGTGGGCGTTCTGAAACCATAACTTAAAAAGCTGACCCCCTTCATGTTACAGTAACACAGAGCGTGGTCTCCATGACCGATACAAGCTGTCTTATTCACAGGACGTCTACAACAGGAAGGAATGGCACCACTGCACTCTGACTGTAACGCATTAAATAGGTTTTTCTCACCTATTGCACAACAGTACAGTGTCTTTAAGACCTTTCCTTTTAATCTGTGGAGTTGTCTTATAGATCTGGTAGGTTTCTGTACCTCTGACATCGTGTTTAAGTCTTGATGTGGGGGAACAAACACCTTCAGTACGTGACATCCTGAGAGAAAGCAGGTGCTGTACTGGAGTACGTTACAGAAGTTGTACTGTTGTGCTTCTTTCGTCCACCTTGTCCTTTTACGTTTTCCTCACCATATTTGAGGTAAGAATGTTTTATTGATCGCATCCCAAGAGCATTTTTCCTATGAGAGGTGACAAGTTCTTTCATTTTTACCACCCTATGTGCAAGTTGGAGATGTTCATCAATAAGCGGTCTCAAGACCGAGACCGATGACTACAACATCTGACTGGCATCTCAAAAGCCAGAACTACAACCACAAATCCTAGAAGTGTTGAAAAAGAAGCGTCATGGATGCAGAGCATGGCCAAAGAACATTGAGAGAAATTCAAACCATCTCTTCCATTAATGGTAAATAACCATACCACCGACTCCAATGCCTCCCTGCCAGGTTTTTGAACCATTCAGCCGCTGCTGCAAACCCTGTTTCACCAGGAACTCTCAACTTTCATGTGCAAGGCTCTGACATGGCATTGTGATTACGGACATACTGGATTTCAGATTGATCGTCTCTCCAGCTCGATGAGACCCTTATGCTGCAACCATAGCAGTGGTGTGAGGCAAAGTACTGAGAGCATTTTGTTGTATCATTTAGAGCTCTGCCTGCCCAGAGTGAGCATGGTTAGGTTGACCACTCTGAACGGCAACCCTTCTTTTCACATTTTTCAATAGATAGGTGGGTCCATGCCAGAGGAGAAGCTACCACTGTTCTTACCAGGCTCCTTTAGGCAGTCGGTAAGCTACAGATGCTGTATTCTGCCGCCGTAATAATGAGGCTCCACAGTCTCACAGCTGATTGTAACTGTAGTCTCATAACAGGAAAATCTCACGCTCCATGATGCGTAATTGGGAGCGCAGCGCTCTCTTGATGCATCCCAGAAGGCATCTCTAAGACTCTGCGGAGACTATCTACATTCTGACTGAGTGTGAAGCCACGGTGCATTCCAAGTCCAGTGTGAAGGGAACCCTATTAATGAGTTGGCATGCCACAAAAAGAAATACCTCAAGAGTGAAAACCTTTCTTTCTTCTACAGCTGTGAACTTGGAGGGAAATCTGATCTTTAGCGTATGCATGTAGGCATGTTCACGTCGGAACAAAACGAGCGACCTGGAGTGTTATTTGACAGGTTCTTGGATACGTCACACCATGCGAATCTTTGATATATTCTTACACACAAAGCCAACAGCACTGAAATGACTGTTTTAAAAAGAAGAATGTGTGAAAGTGTGCAAAAATGTCTTGCTATTTTATGACTGGCACAGCTTTTTGTGCCTTGAAATTAACTCTGATGTAATCAAGCATTGCTTAAGGCCAGCAGAGCTAATTAAAAAAAAAAAAAATGACAGGTAACGTTCACATGTTTCAATATTTGCTGTCTCCTCCTTGTTTCTCAGCAAATATATCACCGATAAAAGTTGACTGTGATGCCCAGTATCCAGTGAGGACCCTGTCTTCATGAAAAGATGTAATTGCTGGTAGTCTGCACCTTCATCAGCATTTTGTGGTATTTCTTTGAACTAGTGAAGACGTTTTTTCTGTTTTTCCTCTGGAAAATTGCAGCTTTCCTTCCGTTTGCAAAGAGGAGACATTTTCAATTAAGACGGGGGCGTGTAAAATTCCCCAGATGTAACTCTGTGTGCACAAGTTATTATCTCAAGGGTACACAGAAAATGAGTTAGTCACTTTCTTCCAAGTTAATTGTGATTTTTTTTTTTTTTTACTTGAGCTTCAGGGAAGTTGTGAATGCAGGTCTGCCTTGGAATCAATAATCCAATCGTCAAAAGTTGAAAAGTAATTGGCACTGTGGCGACTGATTAGTAGACCGCCATTAGAGGGAAGCTTTCCTGGTTTTCAGCTTCAAATCTATTCATGATTTTTTTCCCTAAGTAGAAAACAAATCCTATGTTGATTCTTTTAATTATCTAAACAGCAAGTACCTTTCATTATCTCATCTAAGCAGCTTTCCTACACCATTCCGCTGTTTCCCTGCTGTTTTTAGCTGAGATCTTAGTTTTAATCTGTGAATTGATTTTGGTGAATATTTATCAACATTTTATGCTGACAAATACATCATATGGTGCTGTAGACTGACAAAATGCAACTGATACTATTGTTACTTCATCTGGGGGAAAGGGAATTATTTTAGTTTTAATTGAAACACTTAAAAAGAAAGTACTTCTAGTCTGATATAAATATCTTTGAAAATAATGTTGCGATTACAATCCAAGATGGTGGCGTCTCGACCTCGGCTTTGGGAAAGGCAGCTCTAGGAAGTAAGCAATTTGATGGAAGTATTTACCAAGTCTGGATAATTGTTAAAAAAAAGAAAAATAGATTGTGGAAAATGTTTGCTCATCCATATTTTTTTCAGTATTCAATTGTCTAAAAAAATGTCTATCTCTTTCTATCGCTCTGTCTTTCTTTCTTTCTGTCTTTCTTTGCCTATCTGTCTTTTTTCTTCTTCCTTCTGTCCCTTTTTAGAGTTGATGGTTTTGAACACTGAATCTATTCCCAATAAATTCCCAGCAAGTCCTTTTTTGACACATTGTGTTATGCATTTTGACTCAAAATTCTGAAAACCTGATTGAAAGTGTTGAAATTTGACATGGGACTTTTTTTTTGTAAATGTTGCTACGTAAGTATCCAGGATTTCTGTTTGTTCTTCTGTATGTGCCTGTGTAATAGTTGGGTCTATAATAGTGAGCTTAGGACCCCTGATTGGAAAGAAATTTCATCATGAGTGTGTTCTCAAAAATTGAGCTCCTGGATTAATGTGAATGCACGGCCCGTTCTGAATGCATTAGTCACGCTTCTGGATGACTATTTGGCCAGCCTTTCAAATGTTACTTACTGGCAAAATGAGCCAACCACTCGAAATGTTCACAAGATGAAAAGTAGCTGTTACTGAAGGGTCAGTAGCGCGTGGCACCTCGGCAACACAGTGGCAGAAAAAAAACAAACTGAATGGATCCGCACTGTGTTTCTAAATAACACATCAGGTTCAGAGAAGTAAACGTTGTCGTCTGAAGTAAAGCAGCGGCAGAAAATGTAGGCATTTTTTACATGTGCAGGACACAAATGCGTTGCTGAAAATGGCTTGAATCCACGTGACAGGTGGGGTTTGTGTCTGAGGCAGAATCCTACCGCTGACATTTCA
Source organism: Poecilia latipinna (assembly GCF_001443285.1). Taxonomy (NCBI): domain Eukaryota; kingdom Metazoa; phylum Chordata; class Actinopteri; order Cyprinodontiformes; family Poeciliidae; genus Poecilia; species Poecilia latipinna. The sequence continues at coordinate 23,857 of NW_015115817.1, forward strand.
TCACACCTACCTGTGTCTGTCTGTTGCCGAGTCGCATTAGTCACTGAGCCGGGTTTAAAGCGATGAACTCCAGCTGACCCTCGACTGTCGACACACTCATTTGGGAGATCCTGAAGTGTCTATTTGTCACCGGAGGATATAGCTTTTAACCCTGCGTGTCAAACATGTCAGCCGTCCCTGTCAGACGGAGCATGCTACCGAGTGTGTATGAGCTCATCATAGCCTTTCATCATCGCAGTCTGGGCTCTTGGCTCCTTGTTGCCCTGCTCTGCTTTTCATTTGACCACTTTAGAGGGGGGGAGGGGAGTCAGACGGCTAATTAGCAAAAAAAAAAAAAAAAAGAATACATTTGACGGCTGAGATAACAATTTGAAAGCCTCTATCAAGAGGCTTGGACATTTTCTCCTGTTCCATATTTGAACAGCATCTGGAATCCACCAGCAGTGATATCCATCCGTTGATTCCAGCTCCACCATGAATGAATCAAGGTTTTGGATTTAGCGTTGAACTGTTAGTCGTACGGGGAAAAGGCAGGTGGTATGTTCCTCTGCTTCCAACTCTTTTAGTTGTTTGCTGCTTTCCTCTACTCCAATTTATTTTCCTTTCAAGCAAAGCTCAAGGTGACGTGACATCTTCCTGCTATAGGCAACAGGCAAGGGAGCTACTTTTGATAACTTCACAGAGCCTGACTTAAAGAAATAACTAAAACTGGCCCTGTGAGGAAGCCCTTAAGGCTAAAGGGGTCATTTCCGGTTCTGGCCCGATGCACAGTGGCCAGTTTGTTTATGTCTTCAACAACTCGCTTACTTCGAGTGTCACTCAGGTGCCATTCTATAGAAAACGGGTCTATTTGAAATGCATCTTGCTTTGAAAAGACCTTCATGTATCAGAATAAACTTCACCAATGTCCATATTTCTAAAGCGTCACTATAGGCGCATTTTATCCAGCTTTACATCTTTTATTATGTTGATTTTTTTGTATCAAACCCAATTTTACCTCCCCTATAACCGTTTATTTATTTTTGCATTAAACTCGGACTAAATAGGAGAGCAAACTCCAGTTACAAAACTTCTTAGACACAAAAAAACAGTTTGTCTGAATCCTGTGGTGTTATTCCAGTCTGGGCTCAGAGATAAGAGACTTTCTCTACTGTTTTACTGCAGGGATGTTTTTCACATCCTTTTGAAGAACTTTATTTCATATATTTATTTGTTTCTTTTTTGGGGAATGTACTTAAAATGCGTTGTTGACTTCAATAGGCACTCGACATACTGCTTTACCAAATACATTTAGCTTTACACAGCCACCGGAGAGAGCCTGTTTACAGCTTGAAGCTTTTACGCTGATGTTTTCCGGAGCTTATTTGGCAAAATGGTCCACCAGCAATTAACTAACTGTATGTACACAGACAATTAAATTAGATTAGCGACTGCATTCCCACCACATCAAAGATCTCTGTGTTAAGTGTTTCCACTTAACGATGCAGGCTGCAATTAGACGAAGGGTCACCTTCAAATGGACTTTGCAAAAATGCTGACCAGAGGACCTCCGTGTGGGATGTCACGAGAGGCTGCAGATTAAAGCAATTTTATCTGGTGTTCATATTTGTTGTTATTTTAATCATTGCTGGAATATTAAAAGTGACAGAGTGTTAGCTAGGCTCGTGTTGCGCCGAAGAACGTCCTGTATGGACATGTTTTTAAATTTATGTAAGCAAAATTGAAATAGTTAAATGTGGATATTTTAGTTTTATTTGTAAGCACAGCAGCTAATAATTCATGGATTATCATAAAAGAACTGCGTCTTAAATATCCACATGCAGTGATACCGACAAGTTTATAAATGCTGCTCATGTGCAGGACTGTCTTCAGTTAATTTGAAGCATTACGTTTTCAGATATATGATAAATAACTTCAGGCTTTAATACTGATATTCATACAGCCATAATTCCTCCCTCTGCCTAATATTTGGATAAATGTCCATTCCCAAGTTGCCAAGAAATAATATACATTTGTAACCAACAATAAGCTTTTGCTATTACTCTATTTGAATATTTGAACATCCTGACAATAAAGATAGAAATCATTTAAATTGGTTGTTTTTCTTTCATGGGTTTGATTTCTGAGCCCGGTCCAGTCCATACGCTTAACGTTAGCCTTTCTCATCTAACCAGAGTTTTGATGTGACTTTTAATTAACCGTCTTGTTTGAATGCCTAACCAGGAAACGATTGTGCCAACTTTTTTTTTATTTTCCTCAGGAAAATCTCATTGAGATCGAAAATGTCTCTTACAAGAAAGTTCTAGTCATGACTGGCAGCAGCACAGAGTTTACCGAACCTTCACGTCAAAACAGATAAACATAATCATAAATACAATTTAAAAAAAGATTCCTCAGTTAAATCGTTTACCTTAAAAACATTCCCTGACAGCAGCACCTGTAAGTTCATGTTTTTCTGGAAATGTTTCTTTCTGAGTTTGTTTCAGACTTCAGGCACCAAAAGTGAAAAGTAAGTTCTCACAACAAAGAGAATATTCTCCAGTGGATTTTCTGTTTATTTATGTAGGCCAACAAATACAAAGGGAGGAGTCCAAGTTTAAGGCCATATAAATAAAAATAAAGATTCGAGTGATCAGGAACTAACTTGGAGCCTGTCATAAAATCAAAGCTACTAAAACACCACTGCCACCTAAAAGCTCACAGGTATTAGAAATCCTGGCATATAAAACACTGTGTTGACAGTTTGCTGAGCTCATATATATTGTGAGTTTTCCGAGCTGAGAAGAGGTTTTCATCAGCATCCTTCACAACAGACTCTATTCCCTGTGAACGTTCTCGCAGCAACTTATCGAGTGTTTAAATTTTGAAGGAAATGCACCTTCGCCTCCCCGAACCTCCCGGCCTGTTCCATCGCTGCCGCGTTTGATTAACTTCCCTCACACAACCAACTTGAATTAGGGTCACGAAGGTTACGGTGCAGACAGATGATATCTGTGACAATAGCACTTCATTCCAGCCTAATACGGATTTGAAGTAAGCAGGGAAAATTCAGAGGATAAGAGAGTCTGAAGGCCAGAAGGTTGAACAACAGGAATCGAAACTGTTAAAAAAAAAAAAAACACTCACTGAAATTCTTGCACCGCATATTTTTTCCTGCTTCTACTCCATCATTAACTTTGATGACGAAATGCTTCCTAATATGTCACACCCACTAATAATTGGCATTAAGCATCAGTAGTTACTTCATCTGTTGGGGGTCATAATGATATGCCTGATTGAGGTACATTGTAGAACATTTTATAACTCATACTTTATTTGCAATATGCAATTATGAAGTGGAATCTTTAGATGTAAAAAAAAAAATAATCGTGAGCACAGCCTGTTTAAATTTTTATAGCTTGAATATAAATAAGATGATAATTGCTCTTTCATTTTTATTCAGTAAAACAAATTGAGGCCTAATTTGAATCAAACAAACCATTTACAGTTTGGCGCGCGTCGTTTCCTGACGGGTTCCCCCGGCCCTGGAGAAACAGCTCTGGAGGGTATTGATCTGCAATTTTCTTTAAGTGCCAACTGCTAACTGTGATTACGCATATCCACATTTACAATTATCCACGAGTGGCGCGCGCATATATCCATACCCAGTTACCGCGTACGCTTCCACACTAACTACACTCCTGCTATTGATTTTTTTTTTTTTTTTTACACAGCAAACAGAAGGGGTGGGAGGGGCAGATAAAGGACCATAGAGAGAGCATTATACATCCAAGGGTTGTTGCCAAGGGAGACAGATATGAGCTGCAGGGCCTTCAAAAAAAAAAAAACAAAAAAAAAACGTCCACGAAAAAGACACCAATCGCCAAGCTGTATGTGGGGAGGGAACTGCATCATGGGGCGGAAGAAAAATGGATAAACTCGCCTCGAAAGCACTAATGGATTTTCTTTAGAGCGGGGTCGTGGCGGTAGATCAGCGGTGAATATGAGGGGGTTTGTCGGTCAATGGAGGTGTCACGGCTCGGGTCACTCCTTCCCAGACTCCTTCACTGCTGATACAGACGGTTTCAGAGAGAGAACAACAGCGTAGATACTTCTGATGGATTTTATTAACTCAGCAAATACTTACGAGGGCAACTGCCTCCTTGACCATTACAGAAATATATATATATATATATATATATATATATATATATATATATATATATATATATATATATATATATATATATATATATAAAACACTACTGTGTGTTTATCTATTTCATAAAACTCAAATAAAGTATATTACAGCAACAAAAGGTTGAGATAAATCGGGGGTATGGAAGGTTTTACAAAATTAAACAATAACATTGTAGAATAACATCTCATTTAAACAAATGCATCAAAAGAATCACAACAGAAGAAACTGTTCATTAGAATAATGAGAAGTTGTGAAAGTCAGACTCCCCCCTATCTAAAGCATCTCACACCATGTTATGAGTATTTATGTGTCAACAAATTAAATCGTTTTAAAAGTGACAAATATGACAACTTAAAACACTGCAACTGACTCAAGCATATTTGTGGTGTACCAAAGCCTGATATTTCCGGTTCAGCTGCGCTGCAAAGGTCCATTGTTGTAACCATCAGGACCGCATTAGTGAGTCACCGCGTTTCCCCGGGTGACAGGTTCCCTTGTTAAAATGTAAATGGGCGCTGATTCTGAATCGGTTCCACGTTTGCTGCTTTACGGCCAAAAATATTCCCCATGGGAAAAGAAAAGCTCCAGTCGAGCTTTAATATGTACCTGTAAAAACGAAACTTCAGCTCCGGCCTTCTCGCGTCCAAGCAGGATTGTTTTGCCGTCACGCGGCCGAAACCAATCGTTAAATAAATGCTGCCGGTTCGGCACGGGGCTTCTTTCCCTTCTCCTCAGGTAGTTGGAGAAAATAGTTTCCCAGCGATATTCTCCTTAAACAGTGCGCAGCTCGTTTCATTTTGGGGGTCATAGAGATGTTAACGAATGGCAGCATCTGTTGCACATTGTGGCGATAATCATTAGGACACAGTGGGTGACGGGGAGGCGGCGGTAGTTCGCGTAGCTGTAAGAACATTAACATACGCTCTGGCCTTATGGCGGCTCTGTGTCAGGATGCAGCTGCTGCGCCTCTTTACCCCAGCGTGACGCGCATTCTCCCAGACAGGCAGACTTTATTTCAAGAGAGGGCCCTGCTTTGGCAGAGTTATTTTTTCTTTTATCTTTTTCTTTTTTTTCTTTTTTCTACATGGCTTTGAGAAATGACTTTTCTGCTTCACCACCCTGAGCATGTAGTCGGGGATCACAACATCCCTCAGACTACAATCAATTATTTCTCTCTGCACTGACTGATGCTTTTAAAAGTGACATTTATGCAGCGCCTGGTTTCTTATATAACTCTCTGCGCCATACACTCGTCGTAATGGGGATTTCTGGTTGTCACTGGTAACTCGCTCAGGACTGGGACATGGAGCTGCAGGTGGGTTTTATAAAACATCCATCCTGCTTTTTCACTCACTTCAAATAAGTTCTAAAATAATAGCAGTAGTAATGTTTAAGCTGTAACAATGACGATAACATAATAGCGCTTTTAATAATGTTGTAATTCTAAATGGGCTTTAACTTCAGATGTGTAGTAGAGTTGCTCTATTAAATAAAGCTGTTAGTTCGCAGCTGTTTGCTCCACCAGATAAAAGCTGAATGGTGACAAAGTTTCTGTTCCTGCTTGTCCTTTTAGGCTGTAGTGGTGGACTGATGCCTGTCTCCGGCGTTCATGTTTTAAGGCGAGAGCACTGCCAATCAAGCTTGTATACGCGCTGCTCACACTCTCCCCCTTTCTCTCCACTAAGGCCAGTTATCATGGCCACCATGTCGGCGGATAAATGCTTTTTCTGGAACAATTAGTTGCTTCTCCACCATTAGCGCAGCTGCATGAGCATGATTAAGGGCGCCAAAACCTTCCACTTGGTTCTGATTGGTCGTTTCTGACTGGGAGCGGTGAATTTCTCCAGAAGGCAAAAGTAGCACTGGAAGAAGTGTTACTTTATTTTTATCACATTTTTTTTTTTTTTTTTCTTTTTGGAAACCCTTTTTTTTTTTTTTTATCCGGTTCTTTTGTGGTTAATTTAAT
>NW_015115817.1:33150-55977 GCF_001443285.1 Poecilia latipinna
CCAAAAGGCAAAAATAGGCCTGGAAGAAATTTTTCTTTTTTTTTTTCCCATTTTTTTTTTTTTTTGTCTATTTGTAAATCACTTTTTTTTTTGTTCACACGGATCATCTTGGTCTAATTTAATTTATTTTTATTTTTTTGATTATCTAAATTACATTTATTGTGGGGGAAAATAAGCCAAAACAGGAGAAGTCTCAAATACCTGTAACCGCCATATTTGATGAAAACACGACTTCCTCTCTGTGCCGTCTAGGTGTGGCAGTGCGGTGGGAGCATGGAGGTCCTGCCGTGCGCCAGGGTTGCCCACATCGAGCGCACCAAGAAGCCCTACAACAACGACATCGACTACTACGCCAAGCGCAACGCCCTGAGAGCGGCAGAGGTGTGGATGGATGAATACAAATCCCACGTCTACATGGCCTGGAACATTCCCATGAACGTGAGCCTCTCTACACGCCGCGCTTTAATCCCCATGCAGGCTTTGGCCGCCCCCGCTCTCCTCACATCTCACTTGTTCATTCCAACCTGCAGGCCAGGTGAGGCGCTGATCGATAGAAATTCAAAATTCAGATTTCATCCTCCGTGACCTTCACACTGGCGGTGGGCCGAGTGAGGGGAAAGAAGAGCTGAATCAGACGAGAGGAGCACTAAGTAAAAAGAAAAAGAAAAGAAAACAAGCCTCATGTCAGTTTAGCATAATTGCCTTCAAGAGTCTACTGAGATGGGCTACAAACTACTAAACAGCAGCTTTTATTAATGGACAGACTAATATTGAATTCTTCTCCTTCGGCGCCGAGAAGGAGATGATTATAAATGAAGGACAGCTCAAATTTCAAATTCCTTCCTAAAATAATGTGAAGCCAGAACAGAATCAGCAGCAGATTCCAGGAGGAGCAGTGGAGGTACATATGAGGAGAGTATAAGGTGGCAGGTGACGAACTAGCCATTCCCAAACTCAGTGGCATGGCATGTTATTACCTCAGCTGTCCTGTGGCGGGGAGTTATTTTGTGTACTGTAAAGACCTAATGCTACGATTATTTCATCAAGCCCTCTTCAAAGCCCCCCACACACACTCACAGACCCTTGTTATTGTCTGAGGTGCCTGCTGAGAGCACAATTGCGTTGAATGGAGAAGGCTGCATGATTCGCCACAGTGGGCAGCCCTGAGTCCAAATACCAAACAGCAGCCCGGAGAGTCTGGATGTGTGTGTTGGTGTTCTGGTAGCTGAGAAGCGAGTGGATATTTCGAACTGGAATTCATTATTGACACAGACTTGAAGCGGGCTTCGTAGCTGGCAGCAGAAAAGGCTTTTCTTGGAAACGGCATCTGGTAGCAGATGTGTGTGTGTGTGTGTGTGTGCGTGTGCGTGGGTGTGTGTGTGTGTGTGTGTGTGTGTGTTGCTGTGTGTATTAATCTCTTTGGATGTGGTTGCTGTGCATCCTAACTGGACCTGCACCCATCCACTGTTTTCCACTTCCGATACCGATACAGATACCTGAGGTTTAGTATCGGCAGACATCGATCCATCACGGATAAACAGAACTGAATTGACTCAAGACGTTTCATTTTGCTAAACGGATATAAATGTACTGACTTAAAAATTGATTCAGTTCTGCACTGGTGTTCTGTGCACCAGTGCAGAACACTTTAATACACCATTAGCTTCACAAAGTTGGTCAAACATGTCAAAACAACTTTAATTTGTTCAGTCAGGGCAAATTGGAGTATAAAATCCAGTGTAAAATAAATGATAAAGAAACTGACAAAAACAATAGGTTGACTACGTTGGCCAAACATAGTCAAAAATAAACTGCAACAAACCTTTTTTTCAATGGTTCAGAAAGTGCAACTAGGGATTCTAAAAATAATGTAAAATAAATAATAAAGCATGACGTCGCTCAGAGCACAAACATAGAAATAGACTGAATAGATCTGCCCTTATGGATTGGGTGTCACCAATGTAGAATTATTTTCAAATTCTGAAGCTATGCAGATATTGATATTGGATTGGTGCGCAATGCATTTATTTCCATATGAGTCCACATTAATGCAGCACATATTGATATGCACATAGTGTGTGTGTGAGTGTCAAAATTAAGCCTGAGGCATTTCAGCTATTAGCCCTTCCCCCGGTTCATTCGGAGACCGTCCTCTATAAAGCTATCTGGACGTGAGCGCTCATAATCAAGCAGCTGATTAGAATCTGCTAAGTACAGATCAGGTCTAATGGAGAAACAATGAAGGTCTCACATGACTAGTGCATCTCTCCGTCTCTTACCTAAATGCAACGCCATATAACTCCTGCATCTTCCTTTCCTGCATAAGTGTCTGCTATACTGTGTGTTGCGCCTGACTTTTTTTAAGAAAATGTTTTGTCCTTTTTTTGTCTTTGCTTTGCGCCACACGCCTACAGAACCCGGGAGTTGATTTCGGCGATGTCTCGGAGCGCGTGGCCTTAAGGAAAAGGATGCAGTGCCGGAGCTTTCACTGGTACCTGGAGCACGTCTATCCGGAGATGCGGATCTACAATAACACCATCACATATGGCGAGGTGAGAGAAATCGCTTGCTGAAGGGATTATTGGAAATAAACTGAATGTTAAATGAAGCATAACATAAGCTGTGATTCTGTTGCAGGTGAGGTAATAAAAGCTGTTTTTAAAGAGGATGCTAAAGCAAAGGTGGATAATTTGATTCAGCAAATGATCAATAATGAAGATGAGCTCTTCAGAAGCTTTTTTTTGTGATTCTCCTTTTAAAGTAAGATCTTCTTGGGGAAAAAAAAACATGTTTGAAGCCAAAGTTTCCAAGCTATGAGTCAAAACCACAGTGCTGCTAAATACCTAAAACATTTGTAAATTTTCTCTGAGGTCCTTAAAAAAGACCTCAGAGGAGAAGCTGTTAGCGACGACGTTGATTTTCTTCATTGTTTTAGAATTAGCAAGGGCAGCTAATTCTAAAACAATCCAATGGCAACATGTTGACATCGCTTCCAAATATTGAGGGAACATTAACAACCGTCTCGTTCGGATCAGTATTTCTCTCTTCGCAGTGGAGGACGGTTGTTTATAGCTCAGTCAATTTCTGGTAAGCTTCATAGCGTTGAACTGCTGCATTACATACGTCACGGGCAAACGTTAGCAATTGGGTAAAGTTTAAAACTTCAACGCAGTCCACTCCTCCAGGAAGCAATCATTTCTCAGCAGCCGAGAGCCCAGACCCTCTGCAGGGAGCAAAGTGGACTACAAGGGTGAAGAAGAGTCTCTGATCATTATATTTCTTTGTTCCATAAATTCAACAAGGTGTCAGAACACAAAGGTTCTGATCCATATCGACATGATAGTATCACACACCTGATGCAGATTTGTTGAAAAAAAAAAAAGTGGAAAAACCTGTAAAGGGGAAAATATTTTTTCACAATATCGCATAGCTGAAGTGTTTTTGACAGGCAAGTGGGAGTTGATACGTTTCTCTATTATGCCATCGTGCCTTGATTGTGACTGAAATTTCTTCAGCATTTAACTCAAAATGTTCCCCAATTTGCCAAACCAGAAAGTCCTACTACTGCTTCACCCGGCCAATAATAGATCACATAAAGAACAGAGGCACCCCTGTATCTTTGTGGGGAAACTAATCAAACATAACCTTTTTAAATAAAGCAGTAATCAAACAAATGGACAAGACATTGACCAGCGAGACGACATGACACCGACAGGCCAAATGCCGTGTCCTCAACCTGAACATGACAGACAAACACCACGACTCCAATGTGTCAGGTTTAGGGTAAATTTCTATTGCAGCATTAACAGAGCAACGTTACTACACAAAATTAGATGCAATTTCCCTATAATGAGTTTTAATTAAACACTTATTAGTTTTCCATTCCAGCTTGATTGTCTTGTGTCTGCTTGAGCACCCGGCGCAGTTGGGGGGGAAAAGAAGGTTTTTTTATGGCAGACTGAAGAACTGAGCACACTCCTGAGTCTGACGTCGTTTGCAGACTTGCTGAAACTCACCGTTTTGTAACCTGCGTCCATTTTGGATATGGGGCAAACGCTGAGGGGGAAAAAAACTCAGAAGGTCTAACCATGTCGGCAGACGTCGGGTTTGCATTCATCAAAGTTTCAGACAACTCACACCGTCCTTTGTTTCCTCCACCGCCTGTTTTTTTTTTTTTTTTTTTTTTTTTTTTTGGCTCCAGTACCCAGCTAATGGATTTCTCAGAGTGGCGTCCTCTCAAGTGGCACTATTTCAGATCTGTCGGCAAGCTGGGAAGCGGTCGCCTCGCGTTGCCACACAGCGGCTGCAGCAGACTCGTGTCCCATCTGTCACCGAGCATCAGCACCTCGCTGCACTCGGCCGTGCCGTCCAGACCGGCCGAGTGAAACCTTCCCCCGACCACAGCCACATGATGGATGTATCGCAACCTGGAAATGAAGCCATACACATTCAAATCACAGCGAGCCGAAGCCCACAGTAAACGCACACCATCATCTCGCCCGGAGGAGAGAGAGAGACAGAACTGGGACTGGTCACTGCATGACAACATCCCATCACGGCCGGGGCTTTGGGATGACTTGAAACCTTGTGACGGCTGTGTGAATAAGCCGTGGAGGACCTACAGGAAGCAGAGCAGGGAGGAAATATCAGAAATAGACAGTGGATCAGCAGCACGTTGTTGTAAACGGACGTCATGGATATTTTGGTTGCAGGCTAAATTATAAAATGTGTTGATGGTTACTGAAGGATATTTTTACTCTAGAGATGTTGTTCATAAGTGATCTTTTTCACATTTTTCCACCCAGAAAGATTTTTTTTTGTCATTTTCTGATTGACACCAGTTAGCTAACATCAACGTAGACAGTGGTTGCAAACAAATACATCATGATATATCACGGCACACTAATGATAACACAGAAGGAGCAGTAGGAATGTCTGCCATTCCTACTGCTGTCCTACTCAGGACAACAAACCTTCTGTCCCGTTCGGGCCTGACTGTAAGGAGCAGGGAGGCGAGACGTATGGCAGCTAGGAAAACAGTGATGCTGGCAGAATCGTGCTTAGGGTTACTTCTGATGGAACTAGATTGTTTTTACGGTGAATTCGATTATGGACAGCTTGAAATAGCAGCCAGTTTCAACGAAAAAAAAGGAATACTTTATCATTGACATTTTTTTCCTCTGAAAATCTTAGCATCCTAACAGAGGTGTGTAGCTTCTAGAGCCACTCTACATATTATAACGTACATTATCTACATCTAACCAAACCCTTATTAGTAATACTTATTTACTGTTGAACATTTCTTAGTATCTCTGGTTTGAAAGAAAGGAATCTCAAAGGGTTTATTTGGGGTTTCTGAAGCGAGACTCTGTTAAAAGGAAGGAAGGATTTAATGTCAGAGCTGCAGCAGAAAGTCTCTTGGTATCTTTAATTACTATAAATCCAGATTACTCGGTCCCAGAGGTTGAAGATAACAGCGAGTCCAAAACAGTGTCCAAAGCAAAAAAAAAAAAAAAAAAAACACATCACAATAGTTTATGAAATCAGTATACTATAAGCCTTTAAAGCATCCAACCGTTTGCATTGAGGTATTTAAAAAATCTGTAATTATTTTTACAGAAATCTGAGTTTGGAGGCAACGGACCACCAAGTACAAACATGTTTGTACTACGAGCGGCACAAACATGTTTTAATCAGAATAACTAAATAAAAGATCATTTAATAACTATTAATACTAGTTTAAATTAATAACATTAATTTAAGCTAGTATCAAGAGTTTCACTCAGGAAGATGACTGCTGGCTATTTCTATTTCCCATATTTTTATTTATTTATTTTTTTAAAGCATCCATGTCTGAGTAAATGCTGCCCAGTGCAAACATAAAAACACTTTTAGTATCCTTCTCATGGAGTTGTTTTTGACGCATAAATCTCTTTTAATCCCCTCCACTGCACCCTCCAGACTAGCCGCTCATTTCAGCCCCCGGGGCCAACTAATCTGGATTTATACTAAATGAATTTCTCAGGTAACATATTAGCTGCTTCTAACCTTTCAACAGAACTTTACTTCAAAAAGTCTGAACTTATTCCCCTTTGGTTTAACCAGCAAAAGCCAACATAAAACTCTACCAATGGTTGTTTTGATGTACATCCCCAGTAACTACACTGCAACTAACTACATGTTTACTTAATTAACTTAAATCTATGGCTTTGCCCTCTTTCCGATAGATGTCTTCTTCTGTTTCAATTCCCCTGATGTTAATATTAACTCTGTGTCGTTCAGGCTAGAATTGTAAGGTTGGCTAAAAAGAAAAAAAAAAAAATCAAACATTCAGGTGAATGATGCAGAACAACAGGAAGTTGGCATGAACTATAATGAGACGCTTCATTAGTGATTTCCAGGGTTATCTCTGGGTGTTTATCACTTTCTGTATGCTCCCATTCTTTATTGACGGAAACAGATCTGGATTTTTCCCCATCAGTCAAAATGTCCCCTGTGGTTTTCCTTCCAGGTGAGAAACAGTAAAGCCAGCGGCTACTGCCTGGACCAAGGCTCCGAGGACGACGACAAAGCCATCCTGTACCCGTGCCACGGCATGTCCTCCCAGGTCAGGGCAGACTTTCTGCGTCGGTTGTTTTGCGTCTGTGAAATTAATAATTTACAAAACAAAAACAAAAAAAAAAGTCATTCAAAGCATCACTGGGCCACTGATTAAAAAGTTTTTCTTCAATTTCAGATTTCGTACTCCCCTGAAGAATATTTGATATAATTATTCTCCTCTTCATGCTTTATGGAGAGTAAAATCAAATTTAACATTGTAAGTGGTGGCAGGAGAGAAGCGTGCAGCTTACTGATTCTCTTTTTACACGAGCGTAGACGCCCACACGCATTATCTGTTGAAGATTTTCACCGCGGAGTAACACGTCTTCCTCTCTAACAGGTAATCCAGTTGATAAGGAACTAAAATAAGTACGGTGATGTATGCAGAGCTTTCATCCATACGCGGAATCACTTAGGTTTCATCTCCTACACATCTGTTAGTTTATTGTTTTGTTGTTGTTGTTTTTTTAGGATGTGCAACTTCACAAATGCCACAGAATTATATGTGCTTAAGTTTGCCATAGAGTAGAGGAGACGAACGTGAATCAGATTATTGGTGCATAATAATGTTCTGATCCTGCAGGGGTTGTAAGAAACGCTGAGAGGCGAAGCTCTGATCTGACAAATACCGAAGGTGCCCTTAAATCCTTAACATGCATTTCACATAATCTTACTGTGCAAGCTGAGAGCACGTTATCGCTACAGCAGGTTTGGATAACCTAAGAAAGTAATTGCTTTTTTGCAGAGAATATTACATGTTGCAGTAATCACATGTGTCCCGGATGCTAATGTCAGCAAATATGTTTTTTTTGTTTGTTTTTTTTTTAGAAATGTTACATGAATGATCAAAGGTTCACCTATAACACATTAAAAACATTAAATGTCTTTGTTATTGAGCTCATGTGTCGTCTAATTAAAAAAAAAATATAGCAACAAAAAGTGTTTTGAATTGGAAATGTTTATAGGCGACATGATTTTGGATAAAAGTGTGATTAATTGAGATGAATTATTCAACCTGCAATTCACTTGATTGAAAAAATGTAATTAATTCCAACCACTGCTTTTAAGATATTATTATTTTAAGATATAAAAATTAAGAAATTATATTAAACAACTGTTCTATGATTTTCTAGTCTTGCTGCCATGAGCAGGCATTCATATTGGACGTGTTGTTGTTCTGAATGACAAAACATTCCCTGTAAAATAGTGTTTTACTAATATTTTAATGAACAAAATTTAATGATAGCAAGATCTCCTATATTAATTACTTGTGCCTTTTTTTTAATCTGATACCTTATTTCTAAGATTTTTGCCATCATTTCCAAATCCAGCGTGTTCCATCACAAAGTTTGGAAACATCAGAAGGATAAAGAAGCTACTGTAACAACCTCCATCCTCCTTCACTGGGATGCGTTCTCTCTTGCAGCAAGGAAATGCTGTGGATATGTGAAATAATCCACTCTGGGTTCATTTGAGTCGGTGCTGTTGTCTCTAATTAGCTAACTCTGAGATGTTTCCTTTGTTTATTTAACTCAACAAAGAAAACCGATACAAACAAATCATCTCAATGCTTCACTTCTCTGAGTCTGTTAATTCACATTGTGCCCTAAGCAGCAGTTAGCACAGTTTAGCAGTAATGGTCTGGGTTAATGGATCTTGAACTCATAATTTGTGGTTTTACGAAGATTTAAGATCACTAAACCGATGTTCCACCTCTTCTGCTTCATTTTAAAACACTTTATTGGTGTGTTTTTTTTTTTTTTCCTGCCAAAAATCACTTTTGGAAAAAAAATAACTTGAGTCCTTATTTTATGAAGGTGACAATATTAAAACTATCTTTGAGGCAGAATATTACATAACATTTTGGAAAAAGATTATTTTACTTTTTTTTCCATTAGCCACTATATTTGTAGTTTTAGATTTTAAAAGATATAGACATAACTTTTGCAAAAAGAGGGTTTGTACACGTTCTAATCACAGTGATCTAGCACATACATTTACATGCACAAATATTGATGTAAAATTGTCATAAGTCATCTAAGGATGTTCTGTAAAAAACCTTAACCCATCTCATTTGAAACTCAGTTACACACAGATCAGTTCAGTCTTATTATACAACAATGCCAGTACAGCAAGATTACATACAGCGCAGTTCAATCCTATCAGTTCCACTTCAAAGAATGCATTAAAAGTCGGGCCATGTGATTATATCTGCACTGCACTTTCTGAACATAAAACACACACTCGTCCTCGGCATTTCTGAAACTCTGAACAGTCTCTTTTGGTCCCTTCAAGTCGCCCTAATCAGAAGCCGGAGTGCTGAGATCAGGGCTCTGAGGGGGCTGTCCCATCTGCTCCAGGACTCCCGGTTGTTCTTGTAGCCGAGCAAAGTTATTTTTAACTCCGCCGCATGTTTGCAGACATTGTCACACTGAATTAATGACTTTGGGATACAAATGAAAGCTCCCTAATGGGATTGTATTATAAAGATTTGAAACATCCGAGTACCCAAGCTTTTCACCAACTGAGGATGTGCAACTAGAAATCCTTTAATATTATTATAATTATAATTAGTGCTGGTTCATATGGGTCCACTGCCTGGTTCTGCTAGGGGCAAACAGAGGTGGACACTGTCCTTCCTCACAATACATGATGTATTTTTGTGCTGCAAATAATATAACTCCAGATTCTGCTCAATAGTTTATTGAATTACGACTGGAAAAATGATTAATTAATAGGATTTTACTTAAAGATAGTATTGGAAACACAACAATCAAATAATCATACATAAATGTCTGACCAACAAAACTTTTTTTTCTCTTTGTATTGTATGATGATACTTTGCAAATGTGCTCAGGATGCAAATGAAACACTAAAAATCTGGGGCACTTCAAGGTAAGAGAGCGTGTAAGAAGCATACCAAAACATCCAGTAGAGAAATGGATATGCACTCAGCAAAAACTTTGCTTAGACACCAGAATAAATAAAAGCCAAACTGGATGTTTTTGTGTGTATTTTTTTTTCTATTTATTAAGCAGAATCCAGCTCTGGTTGTTATGGAAATGCTGTTCATGCATATTTTTTTTATCTCTTACTTTCCCAACTTGCATAATGGCAGCCCGCTCTTGACAGAAACATGTTTATTTCCTGTTATTAAATGGAGTTTTAGAAGAAGGCCGGCAGCTTAGTTTGTCTTTAGACCACTTTATTGCTGACCCAAATGGAGATGAACTTGGTGCTTGTGAAACATTCAATTCCATTTAAGTGGGATTAACATTACAGTAAGTGGGTAAAACTCTCCTTCATGGAAAACTTAGAAAACACAATAAATGTCACAATGCTTCTGTGTCACAGCTGTGACTTTAAAGAACAGAATATGTTAGTATTCTAACATACTAATATAGTACTACTAGTTGTTAGTAACTAACATACTAACAAGTTAGTATGTCAGTAACATACTAGTACTGTATTTTCCGGACTATAAGCAGCATTGTTCAAAGCTTAGAATAAAGTTGCGGCTTATTGTCCGGAAAATATGGTATGTTAGTCAGTAACATACTAACACATGCTAGTATGTTAGTTACATTTAGCTAAAATACTGACATAAGTTAGTATATTAGTAACATACTAATTTGGTAGTAAAACTAACAGAATATGTTAGTGCTAACATGTTTTAGTATGTTAAATTTAACCAACATACTAGCATATGTTAGCATGTTAGTAAATAAAATGTGTTAGTATGTTATGTACATTTAACTAACACGTTAGTATGTTATTAGCACAGTTAGTAACATACTAACCATGTTACTAATTGGCATACAAACATATGTTGGTATGTTAGTTACATTTAACTAACATACTAAGAAGTTATTATGCTACTAACATACTAACATAAGCTACTGTTGGTAACATAAGACAAGTTAGCATGTTAGTTACTTTTAAGTAACATATTAGTAGCACAGTTCATAACATACCAACTACATTACTAACTACATAACTTATGTAGTTAGTAACATTCTGTATATTAGTACAGAATGTATTCTGTACTAACATAATATTTTTTGTATGTAATACATTTTGTTATGAATGACTAATATTTTCAGATCGCTAATGTGGCAGTACAGATGCACTTTTTGACACAAAAGACCTTTTATTTTATTACATGATTTGGTTAAGAATGAAAAATTAAAAGTAAAATAATTATAATAAAACATCAAAATAATATGATCAAATAATAATATAATATGTAACAAGTGCAACCCATAAATGTTTTTCTTTTCAAAGTTAATTGGTGCGGTCTATATTCAGGTGCTCCCTGTAGTCCAGAAATTAGCTTCAAGTTAACAGACTCGTCTGATTTAACAGTGAGGTTAGAAGCAGTTGAAACGCTGACACACGCACACAGAGAGAAGAGATCTGCACTGCAACTCAAACACTTCACAGATTTATCTCTTTCAACTGTTTGGCTCAGACGTCAAAAAGAATGCCATGTGTGTGTTTGTGTGTGATATTTTATAATGGCTTATCAAAAGCAGAACCCAGGACGACTGTCAATGTGATTAAGCTAGTTCACACTTGTATAGATGTTGAGTGTTTGTTTGCAGATTCAAACTTGACATCTTTTTTTTTTTGAAAAGCTACAGAAAAGAACACACTAAGCACACACACATTCCTATATGCTCAGTANTCTAGGGGTTTTTCTGCACCTCATTAAATTTATATTGAAGAATATTAATATGTAAATTTTTGTGTAGGTGCGATTGCCGTAGTGAATGAATTAATGTTATCAGTAGTATATGCTGCTATGTTCATCCAGAATGTCTCTGACTAGACTGTGAGTCAGAGTGACATGCTGCAGTGTTGTGTGATGTCAAATCTTAGTGTTTGTTGGTTGAAATGCTGTGTGAAGTGGCCTCCTGTTTCCCTGAATTTCTCTACATAAAGAGACAATTTAACTTCTGAAACCAAATGTTTTGTCTGGGTTCAATTCTAATCCTGCATGATCTTTTAATGAGACAATAAAGTGAGATGACCAAATCCATAACCTACTGAATTAAATTTATTTTATTCAAAGATCAAGAGGGCAATAAAGGACTACCCTGTTGATTTTTATTTTCACTCCTTCTAAGATAAGAGAAGCTTTAAAGAGATGCAATTTGAAATTAAACATCAACACATTTAGCCCCTAACATGACTTTTTTTTAAAATTTCCCTAGAAAAAAAAAATATTTTACCTCATTTTTTTGTGAGCTTGGTGGTCCTTAAAAATATGTCAGTAAACCGAATAATGACATTCAGCTCAATTGTGAGCTTGCTGTACCCTAGAAATATGTCAGTGGACTGAATAATGACATATCACAATACCTAGGAACTGCTCCAATTATTTTGCGGTGAGGTCAGTGGCCTGTTTGGGTTGGATTGTACAGCATGGAGTCCTGACTGATCGGTAAGGACAATCTGGAATGTCTTCTGAGAAGAACTCCCCGAAACACTCAAAGGGGGTTGACGTGACATCATGAGAATGCACACAGCCATTTTGCTAGCAGCAGCCGGCTGCTGCAGCTGGAAACATGCTGACAGACACAGCCAGCGAGTCAATGAAACTGGTAAAGATACAAGCTGTCAAGCATAAACCATAAGCTGACACATGTCGAGTATCTCTTTGTGGCATAGCTCTCTGTGTGAGGGAGGTTCCCCATAGAGATTTGCTCCACTTCTTCTGACTGTTTGCCGCTATCTGACCTACTCCACAAAAATGTTAGTCACCCTTTCTAATTCCTGTGGCATTAATTAGCACTGGTATGTTGACACAAGTAGACATTTTTATAGCTAGGTTTATTTTTTTAAAAAAGACAGGTGGAATAGTTTATATTCATATTTTTGCCTGTGTATGTATGTATTTCCTAATTAAATTAATAAACTATAATCATATGGTTCTGATTTCCATTTTCAAGGCATGCTATCGTTTTATGCTTCTGCCATTTGAATCCTCCCCAACATGTTCTTGTTCCTTTCCAGTGGCATTACTCATGTGCAACTCCTTCCACTACAACAGTGACTAACAGAAGAGGAAATTAATACGATTTCACATACGACTCGCTTGTTACTCTTGATCGTAACGGAAGCAAATGTTTGTAGGAAGCTATGACACTGTGTGTATAGCAATAAAGTGAAACGGCACACAACAGGATGGCTAATGAGGTAAATATCATGGCAATTATTTCCCACCATAATTTTGTCAACACAAAGAATTGAGAAAGAAAACCTGGCCTGCCAGCTGGAGTATGAATACTTGCCGCTTTTGTATTACAACTTTAATTACATGTAGCTGTTTTTTTGTCGACTGAAAAGGTAAACAGAGCATGACTTTTTGTATAAATACAAACAGAAACCAATTTGTCGTCTTGTTCTCATTTCATAAGACTTTGCATCAATACCGGGTTGAAATTAGACTGTTTTAGCAATATCAGATGTAATTTTGCAGCGTAATGAATGGTGGTTGTAAGACTTGTCATATTGAATAAAATCAATTAGATCACGCAAGATAATTTGTCATTTTTAGTGTGGCTTGTATAAAACAGTGGTCCGTGGAAAAAGCTCCAATCTTATTACCTTATGTTGTAAAATTATCAAAGAAATTAGATTAAAAGAAAAAAAAAACCTCTCCTTTTAAAAGATGAAGTAGCTTCAATATGGGTTCTAGTGGAAGTTTATGAATGGTTTATAATTAATAACCTGCAGTATATAACTGCATGAATGTGAGTGACTTGAACCTCACAAGTATATGACCATATTCACACCATTTCTAGCTCAGCTGAGCTGCCACTTTCACTCAGAGACAGTTTAGTCTAGAGCCTGAAAATGGGCAATCATGGTGTGCATTCTGTTAGACAAAACCATAGAAAATTCTCGAAAGACGCATTAAAGTACTTTCTTAATAGGATAGCAGTCGAGTTTTGATATACTCATGGTCTTGAAAACTAATGAAGTAGTTAGTTTTTCTTCTACTCCTAATCTGACTCGCTTGACTGCTACAGCTCCACCTTCTGGTTTGGAGGTTTATTGTCACTGCTGGTAAAAACCAGCCTCTTGTACTATGGTTTGCTTCATCCGGAGGGACTGGGCTCTCGGCTATTGAGAAACGACTGCTTCCTGAAGGCATGGATTCTGTCGAGGTTTTAAATTTGACCCAATCGCTAATTGCCTTAGCCATTGCTAAAACTACAGGTAGATTACAATTCTAAAACGGCACCAAAAATTGACGTTATAATTCACAACTTGTCCTTGTGTTTGTTGATTGACCCTCCCTTCACCAGAGGGAATCCAGGTGAAGGGGAGGAAGCCCAGGTTGAGCTGTGAAGCGAGATTTGAATCGAGCGGAAAAGTGTCGGAAGGCAATGGCAAAAACTCACAAAAATTTGAGCTACTCATGGACGCCCACAGAGAGCTTGTGGGGATGTAATAATACACCCAACTCACAAGCTTGAGACAATACACGATTGATGAGAAACAGAGTATTTTTCTTTTTTTTTTTTTTGAAGACTAAGAATCCCTTTGTAAAGATTTCATATATTAAGTCGTCTAGGGCAGTGTTTCTCAACCCTGGTCCTCAGCGCCCCCCTGCTCTGCATGTTTTAGATGTGCCTCTATTCCAGAACAGCTGATTCAAATGATTGCATGACCATCAAGTACTGCAGAAGCCTGGTAGTCACCCAGAGATACAACTCAGGTGTGTGGCAGAAGGGGAATACCTAAAACATGCAGGACAGGGGGGCGCTGAGGACCAGGGTTGAGAAACACTGGTCTAGGGTGTACCCTCTCGCTCCATGACTTCTGACAACCTCTCTGCGATTATGCGAGAATAGATGGATTTCAAAAATCTCAATCTGTGATGTTTAGTGATTAAGTAACAATCACTAAACATTAGTGATTGTTACTTAATCACTAATGTTTAGTGATTAAACATTAGTGATTAATGTTTAATCACTAAACATTAACTCTTTGCTAGCAACTCTTTGCTGGCAACTCTTTGCTAGCTAACTCTTTGCTGGCAACTCTTTGCTAGCTAACTCTTTGCCTCTAAGCTAAGACAATACAACAGGATAAGTCAACAGAATAAGTTAAGAATGATTTTTTTTTTTTTTTTTTGCTTCAAGTCTCAAACACAAGTACAGAAAATAACATTTTAAACAGACTCTTACTCTTTAAGCTTAAATTTAAGGCTCCAGGTGCATTCGAAAGCCAGCAATCACAGGGCATTGTGAGTGAGACAGACTTTATGTCAATGTGACATGATGTCTTGCTACATCACTACTAGGATGGCTGAACTCCTTAGTCATATTCTGTCATATGCAACATAGAGGGACATTTGGTATTGCCCAATTTTTACACGGATAAATGCTGAAACATTTTTGTAGATTCTGTTGTTGCTATGAAGTGGAAAATGTGTTACTGTTCAAGCAGAAATCATGTGCTCTGTTCAGCCACACTGACAAGAACAATTACATGGCGGTTTGATCCTCGGACATAAAAACGTGTCATCCGTGTACAGCACGCCACAAATCTGCCAAAGCTTGATTGCACGGTCACTTTTTTTTGTCTCACTTAATCACAGACTCACTCAAGGGCTTAATCATTCTCTTTTTTTTGAATCAGTTGTAATTCCCTGCATGTCCTCCCATCCACATTTACACTTCTTACTCCTTCTCTCTCCATGTGTTCTTCTTTACTTCTTTATTTCGCTCTGGGAGTGATTTCACTCTCATCGGCCTATACCTCTTAGCTTTTTTCCTTTCATTCACTATTTGATCACATACATTTTCTAAATTATCCCTCTCCTTTTGACTTGTTTCCTACTCTCCTCTGTTTCACTTTGTCTCTTGCTCTTTCCTGCACGCTTTTCCCTTTCATATCCTTGCCGGCTCCTCACTTCTCTTATCCTACAGTGATACTCTACTTTCCTTTTCTCTCTAATGATACACTCTAGAGCTTACTTTTTCTATTCCTCCCTCTCCTTCCCTTCTGTCTTTTCCTATCAGCTGCACGTCTATTATTCTTCCTCCCGCTTCATCTCTGTGCACCCCCAGTCTCGTATATTTCTCAATGTCTTTCTGTCTTCTCCTTTCTGTTCACTCTGAGCAATAGCTCTATTGATTCTCTCTGATTATTTGGCCCAAGGACGACCACGGGGCAGAACACCTCTTTAACTTATCAGTCTGTTTGCGTGTGCGGTACACTCGGGTGTCACCGGGGAATCTGTTGCCTGTGCAACAGTTAAGAAAAGAAAAACTTAATGCAGCTGTATGTAAATTTGTTCACATTTTGTCACCTTACAACCACAAACAGCAGTGTAGTTTATTGGTATGCAACATCACAAACAACACAAAGTATAGCAAAGTAAAATAGTAGATTTTATGACACAATCAGTACTAAAAATATACACTAATTTGCATTAAAAAAACATTACACTCAGACCCCATTAACTCCTCACGTAAGTGCAAAGCTGTGCACAGCAGTGCTGCAGACAAGCAGGCATCTTGTCCTTCCCCTCCTGGAAAACATGGTGACCTGAGCTGTCATGAAGTTTACAACTCAACCAATATGTCTGGAGACCATGTGCGACTCTTCTCAGTAAAGTTCTGTTCTGAGATTTTTTTGTCTACGGGGTTAGACAAACCCTGCGAAGCATTTTAAAGACTTTGAGAACGATTTCAAAAACGTTAGAAAAGCTCGTCTGCAACAACAACAGCGGGGTGATAAACATGTGTAAGCTAGCTCAATCTGTTTATATATTTACAACTTGTGAATAGGACAAATTGACACAGGGACATATCCAGCAGCAGACTGCTCTGCCGACTACAAAGTGGTGACAAGTGAACCACCTCTCCATTACATCTGTTATGAAATTAGCTCCTGGTGAGGTGACTAATAAAAAGAGTAGACACTAAGCAGTTGACTAAGACTTGAAGTTGACAATTTCAACAGAAACCAGTCAGAACCAGTAGCAATCTACCCTGAAGCTAATTGCCAAAATAAAACATTGTACAAAATCACCAGAGCTCTGTTCAGAGAAACTGAACAGAGACATACCTTTATAAAGGATATGAACACTTGATATAAATGTTACCTTCATCTCCTTTCTATTGAGGGAAAAAAATCCCTTTAAGATTTTACTACATAGTCGGTGAAATACCTGTGAAAATGTTTTCACAGAGTCATATTTTTCTGGTATTTATTACAACAGAACCCTATGCTTCCTAAAAAAAAAAAAAAAAAAAAGTTGCCACCATATAAAAAATGATATGCAATATTTTTCTAAATATAATTTTAAAGTTTAACATTTCTTCATGCTGACATCCCCACACAGAGCACAGCTCCTGCTGCAGAAACTGTCAACGAGTACGTTTCTGATTTGAGTTATCTCATTAATGACCTCAGAAATAGACAGACATTGTAAAAAAAAAAAAAAAAAAAAAAAAAAATTCACTATGTATACAGGAACACAAGTATGTCATAGCTCTATCCTCATCACCAAGTTGTTGAGATATTTTTCTTCAGCCGAGACAGGAAATCTAATGAGCATTGATGGTGGAGATGGATGAACTTAATGCAGAGTAATCCTGAAAGAAAAACTACTTTCAATTGGCCTTTTCAGATAATATCCCTATAAAATACAGTTTAAAGTTTGGGGTTATGATGTGACAAAATCTAAAAAAAAAAAAAGAAACTCTTGTGGGTTTCAATACAAGACACTGTACTGTTCCTCTCCCTTTCCCACAGTGTGGTTTATTTTTGACAAACATGTTTTTATCCTCCGTGTTTTTATTTTTATACCATTGCGGCGCTACAAGTCTCCTACCATTCTCATGGCCAAACATTAGAGCCCCCTTCTCCACCCAACTTCTCAAAATCTTGGACAGCCGTCTGCACAGTTTGCTTGCACAACAGGTGGATGGCACAGATGCTGAGGCTTCCTAAAAAAAAAATAAAAATCGCCAGATTGTGTGCAAACGCTCAGCGTTCAGAAGAACCACACGGTTAAACACATGCAGGGACCCACATCATTACACACACACACACACACACACACACACCGAGGCTAGATACAAATTCAGGAGTTATATGCAAACCTTGATCAGAAAAGGTAAAGAATAAACAATAAAACAAGCACAGTCTGCAAACTCACTTTTCTCTCTTAGTGTACATTTAAGTTCCCTGACATTTTGAGCTGCACAGCAGCTTTTTATTCAGTTCATTGAAAATGAACCGCCCCCCCCCTGGCCCCCCCGTTGTGCCTGTTGTAGAAAATCTGCCTTGCACGCAGCTATCCCGCATTAGTACTGCAGGAGAACTACAAGGAAGCAATTTGTTTTGGTTACAGGATTCCAAGTAAGTATTGCAATGGTGCGGAAATTATGTAAAATGTGTTTTCCCCACTTCGTCTTTATTTCTTATCATGGGATGCATTTAATCTGCTTGCATAATGTCGACCCGTCAATTATTCACAGACTCCCAGAACCACATAAACAGCCAGAACATTTGTCGAGTAAGCAAGAAAACGCTTTATTGCGGAAAATTGAGACCATTAAAAATAAAGGAAATGCTAAAAGAGTTAATCTGAGAAATTATTTACTTGTTGGTTGGCTGATTGTTCTTCAATAAGCCATCACAATATATCTCTTTCTTTTTTTTATACTCTTTAACTTAAACTTATTTTATTAAGATTGCATAGAAATGTTAAATTATTCATCCTTATTGAAGAATATAGTCTGAATTTGCCATCTAGACTCGGCTTCTTTTACTATTGCTATTGCATAACGCATCATAGAGTCATGAGTATGGCTCTAACTTTGGATGGATGGCGGGCGGGGGGGTGGATGAGAATACGGCTAGAGATTTTGGATTGAGCATTGCTGCAACCTTGTTGCATTAATCTCTTCTGTTCCAGAATAACTAAAAAAATTCAGAAACCCGATTGTCCCTGTTTGGAAACCGAGAGCTGGACACAGTGGTTGGGTTCACAAAGAGTCCAAAAAGCAGTGTCCTTTTTTTCTTTTTTACTGCTGTGGACAGCTGTGTCAGTGCAAGTTTAAGGTCCAAATAGGTTCTAGAAAACTTGGCTTCCTCCAGCCACTGCTTCTCAACTGTCTTAAAGGAAACACATTTAGATTATAGCACTAGTTTAAAATCTCTTTCTTCGGGACTGATATTGTTGTGATAAGTATGAGGTTTTAACTTTTCAATAACCATAATCTGGGTCCGTGTCATATTTTTTTTTTTTTTTTACCCTTCCATTGATGGTGTGTAGATTATATTCAATCTGTCTTGTTTTAGTACCAGATAGTCAATAGGGAGTGGATGTCAAGTAATTTAGACATTTTATTTTCCAGTTTGTTTCCTTATAATAAGTAATCATTGGATTTCTTCTTATAAAAGGGAAACGGTTTGAAAGCGTAAAGCCAGAGTGAACACTATTTCTTTTTTATAATGCTGCTATTTCAAGTGAATCTAATTAATTCAAACATCATATTCAACACTGAAATAATGAGGATACGTGACATAAAAAGAGGTGTGGATATATTAGCTGGTGGTCTGGAGCTTAAAATCATTTTTGACAGCTGAAGAGTTCACAGCTACGCCTGCAGCCACTTTATGTCTTTTTAGAAAACCATGAGACCCATTAGCTCATAAATAATTCAGCTGCTCATTATTCAGGCCAACTCTGAGGACAAAATATAAAAGCTTTAGGAGTTTCGAAATAAAAAAAATAAAAAAAAATCTCTTCTGAAGGCCATCAATGCTTCCTCTGGTGTGTGTATGTGGCGATATACGTTTACGGTGAATCACATTAATTCTTCTGGCAGAAGATAATCTTTATTTCTTTTTTTTTTTATTCTAATTTCACATTGAAGTCCATTTCCTCCAAGCCGTTCCAAAGCGTGTGAGTCTCTATGTGTCTTTTGTGATGAGGGACATAGTCAAATGTTCCATTATTAGCTTTTCTTTGTTATTGTGTTGCTTAAAGCTTAACGTGCGTAGCTCAAGCCACGTTTAATTTGTAACCTCTCCTGAGATACGGTGTTCCATAATTGCTCCGAACTGCAGGCGGCACGGCTACTTTTCCTGGAGAACATAACGTGGTGCGGCGTCTGATGGGAGTTCCCACAGAGCGAGGAGGGTGGGGGTGGGAACTGGAGCTGCCCACAAAGTAAGGGAGCGAGCAAAAACAGAAGACAAGGACAGACAAGGTGCAATAAATGGGATATCCTCAATCTTGACTTTACTCATGCTGTGGTTGGCACGGGCCACACACACACACACACACAATCTGCTCGCTCCTTTCTCTGCGTGTTCTTGAAATTGTTCCGACCCCAACATCCACGCTATGCAACTGTGCAAACACATGCATGCGTCTGTGCTCTGCACTCTTCCATCCTCTTACTGTACCTGGCCAATAAAGCAAAGTGAAATGATGCATAAATTCTTGTCAGTCGTAGCAGTGTGTCCCATGAAGGTCAGAGCGGTGTACCCGCGGTTTGACAGATTCCCGCTCTCTCTGTCTACATCTGTGAACAGCCCGTTTCTCCATCTTTGTCTTCCTTGCTTTTCTCTACAGTGATGCTTTTGTACAACACTGTGCAGATTTCACTGGAGTATTTTTAGAATTTCTCGTTTCTGCTCCCCGTTTGGTTGCCGTCATCTGTAGCCTATGATAGACAACTTTGGATATTTATTTTGAAAAAAAAAAAAAAAAAAACCATAACTAAAATACACAAGTTCCAAAAGATGCTAAAATACTTACTAACTTACTAAAACTGTCATTTAACGGCACACAGAAAGGACGGATACATTTTGTTTTATTATTCTTGTGATTTTTAAAAAAAATTAAGGATAGAATAGTTCGTATAGTAAATCATAAGAATTCAGATTTATTATTACGACGACAATCTCTTCATGATGATCCTAACAAACCAAAAATAAAAATGTAATATAGGGACTGTTACTTTTCATGTTTCTTTCTCCATTTTTACCATAAGGGCAGCAAAAACAAAATCAGTCTTTAAAAAATATTGTGTGCTGCTTTGGGATATTACCTACTTTACTGCCTAATATATCCGGTGTCTCGAAGTAGCCTGTTTAAGTAAGTTATTATTTGATGATTTTGTGTGTGTAGGTGCGTGCGTGTGTGTGGGTGTGTGTGTGTCCTCTCAGCATTTCAGAAATCCCATATGTAGAAACTGGTCACCTCAATGTGCCAGGGATGTAGAAAATAAAATCTCAAGAGGACATCCTAAATGCGTGATTGACTTTTAATAAAACAGGAATCTGTGTTTCCCTGCCTTTAAACCATCTGGGTTATTTGTATGGGTGCATGGGTGTTGTTTTTTTTGTGTGTGTTTTTTTTTCCCTGTGTGTTTAGATTTGCTGTCAGCATGTGGAGTAGGTAGGTGTGCGCATGTGATTTTGTCACCTCGAGGTGCAAAGTTGTTAGAATGCTGAGAAGGGGAGAAACATTGCAACACTTTGGGTCCAAGATCAGCAATGGGCTGGTAGCCGTTATTACCTGCAGGCCACAGTGGTCGCAGGTAGCAAGAGACCAGGCACCCCCCCCAGAAATAACCAAACGTAGATGTAGGTCAGCTGCAAAGCAAGGGAGCAGCAGCACATGTTTCTTAATTGCCTGCAAAAGCCCCCGGCAGCAATAACAAACAGCACAGTGGAGGAGAAACCCCCCCAGAGCCTCCAAACAGCCAGGTAGCCAGGAGCCCGGCAAGGTGGCTGGAACTCAGAACAACCGATGGGGGGGCAAAGTGCCATGCCGTCTGGCGAGACAGCCCCAGAGAAACCAAGAGGAAGGGATTTCAACCAGAGCCAAGATTAGTGTTCTGGTTGCCCACAGCTTTCCTAAAACACTCCCAGAGAACCCACCGTGCTGTAACATCACACCAGTCATCCTAACCCCCACAAGGTTACAGGGGGGCATATAAAATGGTTTTAAGAAGATTAGCTGTAGCTATTAGCTACAAGTGTAAGAAATAAGACTCTCACCTCACCACATCTGACAAAGAGGCACAGTCACATACAAAGGAACAGGAAATACATCGAAACGTCCCAAAACCAAACCATGACTGCAAACACCAGGATGGAGGAACTCAGAAACGATGGAGAGAAACCGAATGGAAAACCTTCTGACAGCCACAACAATTAAATTCCCACAACAATCACATCCTTACCTGCCTCAGAGATGCTCTGCTAGTACCTTACCTACTTTGGGTTATGAGCAACTTAGTCACAGTTGCTGCCACTGCATAGTGAGTGTAATGATGCTGAATAACAGATACTAGCCCTTTTATGAAAAACAAACAACAAAAGTTTATTTCTGCTGATATTCAGAAAGTGTCTTGCGGTTGTTTCCATTCACCATCACAACTACAGAATGAACATATTAAGATGTCGCCATATTTATTTTACTACTGTTCTTTCAATTTTTAGCTGTCAAAAATACGAGTTACTTCCAGACACTAATGTTATTTCCACAATGTCACAACTAATAAAGAACTGATTAAATTATTTTATTCATATTAAATCAAATAAAACTGATTTAGAGTTTTGGTTTTGATACCTCATGCATATTTATGTCTAATCGTAAATCCCACTTAGACCAAGCTTGGCCTAAACATAGACAACACATCTCTCCCCATATTAAGATTATATATACACTCAATATTTAGGCAGTAAAATGAGGTTCATGTGTTGCTTATAAGGATGACACTTTCTGGCCTTTTTTCAGTGTTCAGTTAAACAACCCGACTTAGTCTAAAGCTATAACCCGTCTGTCTTTTTGAGTACGGTAGAAAATGCCCGGCACACAATGAAGTGTGTTTGTCAAACACACACAGCTACATGTAACTTTTAAAAATGTATCACATTCACATGTGAAAATGTTTTTTTTTTTTTTTTTTTTTCACCAAAGCTCAGTTTTAGTTAACAGATCCGAATGCAACTGAAAAAGTGTTTGGTTTATTTATTTATTTTCTCTTTACCCCTACTTGTCTCGATGCTTCCTCCTCTTCCCTCCTTTCTTCTTAACTCTCATTGATCCGTAACAAACTTCTTCATCACTGTCGCCTCCGTTATTGTTAATTGTTCGTTCGCTCTCATTTTTTCCAACCCTTTGCCCACTTACCGTCCCCATTATTAAATTTTTTCATTATATCCTACGGTTCT